>NC_143478.1:67695839-68000968 GCF_027475165.1 Benincasa hispida
TTTGATCCTTATCATAAGACTTTGTGTGATAGGGATATCCATTGATGACATAACTATTATATCTAATCACAAAAGGATGAGGGCCATGAGCAATCCACCTCAACTTATCTGAAACTTTAACATTTTACATCGCAATCTCAATTGTCACCTACCATGAATTTTACCTCAATGTAATGAATGATTGTTTTTTGTATAGAAAAGTATCTGTAAGATAGTTAAGTTTAACTTTTTTCCTCTTTTCGTAACCAAGGTATGAAAGTTCGATTGTGTTCTTCTTGAATCCATTTTTGATAAGCAACTCTACTTGGGTATTGCAATTGCAATACTGTCATATGTTTACTTGAAAATTGAAACATTATAATATAGTTAGATTTATATGATAAAATTCAACGAAAAACAAAGGTTCAAATTTACATATATAATATAGTTAGATCGTTGGAACTTACTCTATATATGGTTGCACATTAATTGTATTTTCCAAAACATATCGATGAGCTTGGTATTAAAGATCCTGTTCAAGTTTGAAAGAAACTCCGATAGACAATGGTCTACCAATACTTGAATTGTCTAAACAGTCATCTAATTGGTCAGTGCGAAGCCCAATAGGATCCACTCCAGATAAAAAGTCTGAACAAAATTCGACAACTTCTTCTACTATATAACTTTCAGCAATACAATCTTCTGGATGATGTCTATTTCTCACTTAGTTTTTGAGAACTTTCATGAATCTTTCAATGGTATACGTCCATCATAGATATATATAGGCCCACAAAGCTGAACTTCTCTAATAATGTGTACTGTGAGATGCATCATGATGGTGAAAAATGAAGGAGGGAAATATTTCTCAAGTAAACACATGGTCACCACAATATCTTCTTCCAGCTTTTCCAATTGTTGCCCATCTACGACTTTATTACGTATAAGATTGGAAAATATACACAATCGAGTTATTGCATACCGAACATGTTTTGGAAGTACAGATCTTATCACAATAGGAAACAATTGTTGTAAGATCACATGACAATCATGAGATTTGAAACCATTAAGTTTTAAATTTGTCATTGACACAAAGTTTTTAACATTGGAAGAATAACCTTCATGAACCTTCATTTCTGATAATGTTTTCAAAACACAACATTTTTCTTCCCTTGTAAGAGTGTAACAAGCAGTAGGAATGAAGATTTTTTTGTCCTCACTACTAGGTGCGAGCTCTGGTTGAATTTTTGAATGGACTAAATTACGTCTAGCATTCAATCCATCCTTACTTTTTCCAAGAATATCAAGAAGCTTACCCAATATATTCATGCAAACATTTTTTTTAATGTACATCACATCTAGACAATGTCTAACATGAAGATTTTTTCCAATATGGAAGCTCAAAAAAAGAAGACAACTTGTTCTAACAACTCTTTGTGTTTTCTTTCGCAGGTTGCCTTTTATAATTCTTCTTCCCTTTTGGAAATTCAAGACCTTTTATTCTTGAATATATTGCCTCTTCAAACAAAGGTTCAAACACTGTTCCAAGCTCCTTTTGACCATTAAATGACTTCTTTTGACGTCAGTACGGATGATTGCATGCTATAACTTTTCGATGTCTAAGGTATGCCATTTTCTTCCCATATTTCAATCTTATAGAAGACATATTATCTCCACAAATTGGATATGCCTTATACCCTTTCTCACTACATCCACTAAGATTTCCGTATGCAGGAAAATCATTGATTGTCCATAACAAAACTACCCTTAAATTGAATAGTTCTTTTGGATAAGCATCATAACATTCAACACCACTTTCTCACAAGAGTTTTAAATCTTCAATTAGTGATGATGAGTATGTGCCGATATCATCCCTTGGTTGTTGTGGACTCAGTAATCAACATTGATAGCATCATGAACTTCCTTTTCATGCACAACTATGGGGGAAGATTATAAATAACTATCATTACAGGCCAACAACTATATTTAGAACTCATTTCACCGTGTGGGTTTATTCCATTAGCTGAAAATCTTAAGCGAAGATTCCTAACTACAGAACCAAAGTCTAGCTACATAAAATCTACTAACTTCCAAGCTAGAGAATCTGCAAGATATTGTAATTTACCATCTACTTCTCGCTCATTAGCATGTCAAATAAAATTCTTAGCACATTCAATACTTCTAAACAACTTTTAAATCGTGGAATTGGTGGAAAATACCATACAACTTTTGCAGGAATTTATTTTTTCCCTTCGTTTGCATTCTTAGCATACTTCTGCCTTGATTCACCACATTTAGGACACTCAATTGCATTAGCATATTCTTTCCTATACAAACAATAAACGTTAGGGCATGCATGAATTTTTTCTTAATTCATTCCTAGTGCGCCTAATGTTTTATTTGCATCTCATTGATGTTGGGAGCTCATTGGTAGTACGCAAAATTTCTTTTCAAGTTTTGAGTAGTTCTAAAAAATTAATATCACTCCATCCATATCTAACTTTTAAATTATACAACTTGACCAATGTAGACAACTTGGTGAATTTTTCGCATCCTTCGTATAATGGTTTTTCAGCATCATTAAGCAATTTCTCAAATTTATTTGGGTCTTTTGAATATTCCTCATGAGCAACTTCAACTATTTCTTTTATACTTCCAACATCATTCTCTTCATATATGTAGGTGTTAAACTTGTAAGATTCCCAATGTAAGGATGAGGTTGATAGTTGTTCACCATGCCAAAATCAAATTTTATAACTTTCATCAATTCCATTGACGTATAAATGATCTCTAATACCATTGCGACTTTGGTTTTCACAATTCCCACATTTCAAACAAGAACAATGAATAAATGCATTATTTGTATTAGAAAATCTAAAATTGATGAAGTTTTCTACACCCAATTCATAGTCTTGGATAATCTTCTCTTATGCATCCAGGATTAATCTATAATTATAAATCTAATAAGAAAAAATGGCGACTAATGGTTAACTTTCGATAAAATTGTACTTTATATTAAAAAAAATGACACTTACAAATGTCACTTACTAATTAATTGTCCACAAGTAACGTGTGGGTAACAAATTAGGTGACAACATTGACCAAAGTAATGTCCTAGGTGATGACTACCAGAGATAGTGAGATTTGTTGACCAAATCACATAGAAGTTAGAGATGCTTAAAGAGATTTTTCACTTACTAATTAATTTTCAATGCAAGCATTTACATAAGTATCTCTGGGTCAAATATTTTATCAAATTTTTAGCTTTCAATAGGTCCTCAACATAGTATACGCATAACTCTAGTTAAGGGTGAATCTACAAACTACAATGCAAAATTCGTAAAACCAATCAATTCTATCTTTAAGAACTAAATGCATTTTAGGACCACACAAACATTCTAGTAAAAATTAAAGTAGAACAATGCCAAAAATCTCCAAATAAAACATCAAGTAGGACCAAATAAAATTTTAGGACCAAAATGTGATTCACATTTGAGCAAGAACAATGTCAAAAATCTCCAAATAAAACCATACCAACCAAGAAAATAGAGACCAATACTAGAAGAGAAAGAGAGAAAACCACCAAGAAAATAGAGACAAACATTAGCCAAAGAGAGCATTATCCATTACAAAGAATTGAAAAACTTAAACTACAAAGAGAGCACCATCAATTTTAGGAAGAAGAAATCAAGTAAAATCAAAATGTGTGAATTAAACTTACAGGGGGTTTGTATCGTACTGTCGTCGATGCAGTAGCGTAGAACCACCGATTACAAGCGTGAAGGGACTGATTGCAAGTGTCAAACCCTAACTTTTGGGAAGAACTTCTAAGACGAGATGGAGGATGAAGCAAAAAGCATGGGTGTGTCGATCGATTTTCTTCCTGTAAATGATGGAAGCCAAAATCGCTTTTTTCATTATTTTTTTTTTGTTTTTACATATTATTTAACTTTGACGTTATATTGGACATTTTAAAAATGGCAAGAAAAAAAAATTAAATTTGACGTTTTTTAACTATCAAGTACTTAGTCAACGTGAAAAAAATTCGATAAATTCAACCATCCTCTGCCTTTTTTCATTATTTTTTTTTGTTTTTACATATTATTTAACTTTTTTTTTTAATAAAAACGTCAAATACTTCTAAATTACAAGCGTTAAGTAATGTTGTTTTTGTAGTAGTGATTTGAGGAATCAACTCTTGGAGACGCTTCCCATAAAGAGTGGCACGAGTTACACTTTAAGAACAAAGATTTCTCTGTAGTTAAGGTTTTAATTCAACTCCCACTCGTGAGATTACCCTTGAAAGAGGTGGAATCGAGCCAAGAGAGCATCTTAGGGAGTGAAAAGATTGTCACTAAGATCGTGCAACTTTGTTTTCAAGCTTCTACATTCTATTTTTAGTTCATATTCTCTGTACCCATGAATTCTTTATCAATTAACTTATTGATTACTCTTTGTAAGGGATACAATTTTGTGGATAAGGATGAACTAACTTCATAGAATTGTGAACAAATTCACTTTATTTTTGTTTCCTTTATTGAATTTGTGGTTCCCACCAACAAGTAATGAAATGGCTACATAGCGGGTACGGGAAAGGTTTTACTTTAAGCTATTTTAAAGATAGACTTGACAGTAGTTGAATATGGAAAGGGTGATGCGTCTATTGAGTTCGATACCACTGATGGAAAGGATTGAAAGTCCAAAAACTGCACTTGCTCTAGGAAATCAATACCTCACTAAACATTATAAATCAAACTGCCTTGCACACACTCCTGGCCACTCTTATATCCGCTTACACAAGGTATGAAATAAACCTAGCTTAAGCTTAATAAAACTAAACTCATATAAATGATTTCATTTCGAACTAACATCCTTAAAAGTAGGTAGAACATTCATAAACAAGTATAGGAATAGATTCCACGAGTAAGAAATTGAAAACCTTAACTTAAAAAGAAGGGCATGGGACGCATTAATAAGTTTTAATTAGTTATACACATATAAGACTAATTTCTAATCTCACGAGGATTCTTGAAATAAAGGCCAAATAGAATTTTACTTTGGTTCATTACAGAAAAGTGTAGTATGGTTGCATTACAGTCGCAATCACTGTGCATTTTATTTCTAAGCTTGAAAATTGATGGAATCCTCTCCTTTACCACTACGTTTTATATTTTTAATTGCAAATCATCAATCCCAACTTATTTTTATTGGTTACCTTTCGTTTTCAACTCAAATCATTTTCTTTGCAAAATCTAGAATTAACAAATAGTCTCTTAAGATACGATATGTGGAGTACTCTCAACTTTATCATTGCTTGACATTGTACTCTTACACCTAACCATTATTTAATTAAAATTTTGAGTCAATTTAACATAGAACACATTTTTTATCATCAATATGTTCTTGACAAATTGAAATTTTGTAAAAGTTCATTGATCTATAAGATATACATTTGAATTTTATATTTGGTGTAACACAAAAGTTAAAATTTGGTATTTAGAAGATCTATAAATTCTAAAAAACATTAAAATACAATGACTAAAATCATAATCATGAAAGTTTAAGAAGTAAATAAACTCAAAATTTAAAATCAATTACTAAGACCCTTTTGGTAATCATTTGATTTTTGATTTTTTGTTTTTGAAAATTATGCCTATAGATTCTATTTTCACCTCCAAAAAGTAAATAAACTCAAAATTTAAAATCAATTACTAAGACCCTTTTGGTAATCATTTGATTTTTGATTTTTTGTTTTTGAAAATTATGCCTATAGATTCTATTTTCACCTCCAAAATTTTCTTTTATTATCTTTTTTTTTTAATCAATTGTTTAAAAAATCAAACCAAAATTTGAAATTAAAAAAAAATAGTTTTTGAAAACTTATTTTTTGGACTTTGAAATTTGACTAAAAATACAACTATTATACTAAAAAAATGTAAATTATAAGAAATAAAGAAGAAATAGACTTAATTTTTAAAAATTAAAAATAAAAAAAAATCAAATAATTATCTAACTATACTAAATTTATAATTTAACCTCGTTAATTCGTCAAGCATAGAGGTTGTTTGACAAATTTATGGACTTTAGCGATACGATGATACCAACATCTATTTCTACAAAATTCACTCTCTCACCAGATGGCACGAACACACAATCTCTAATTAACATCTGTAAAGTATTTATCATTATGTTAATATGTTTTTAATTTTAAAAAATTTAAAGAAATCGACTATTTTGTCGTAGAATCATTACTTTTAAATGTTAAATATTCACCGATTGAAGGAATAATTTATATTAATATACCCTTTAGTACATTATTTATAATGTTTCTTAAATGTTTCTACACGTCTTCCTTTACTTTAATATTGTATTTAAACATGAGAATCAAGGGAAAAGTTGCAAAGGACATTATTAATTAAGGGTTAAACTAATCATATAAAAAAGATTCATAAAATTCATGACGAAAGCATAACAAAGTATGAGAAAAATGAAATTCATGATATACATGGTCATCATGTTAGAGCTACGATAGACATAGTTATCCTTAACGTGATAGTGCATTTCGCCATAAGTAAAATGATTTCATTTATTTTTAGGAGCAGATGATTATGAGTTATCCGTATAAAAAGTCTCATTTTCCATCTAGTCGATAGCTCGGTCTCCAAAACAAGGTATGGTAAGTTGATAAAAATTAGTCCCTCTGAACAACGGCATTGAACTAATCTCATCAATTATTAAAGAATGAGATATCACATCATCAGCTGGAAATACAAGGGAATTAGATCATATGAAACTGCAACTCATCAAAATCTGCAGTCATTTGTAATGGAGAATACAAAAGCACTTGCTGCACGGAAATTCCATAGCTCGACAACTACTAAAGTTACAGTCCAGTCTCAACATTGCATGACTTTTACTCGGACGATGAAAACGGTACTTCATTCGATAGTTAAATAAGGATCAAATATGTACAAGTCCTATTCTGATCAAGAAGCCTGATACACAAGTTAAGCTGTACTCGAGGACTTTCATTTCAAGTCATTAAAAAGATAATGACATTATTTCTGCTTGGTACACCAACCTTTGAAGTGTTTTGGGGGTATGGCCGTGGTACCGAAACCATGGCTATGCAGCAGACGAGAACCATCGTGTGCAATTTTCATAATCATTGCTGTATATGCAGAGATCAAAAACTACTTGTTAATGGCAACTTTCATGTCCAAGGTACTACTTGTTAATGACAACAGATATTATATGATCAGCATAGAGATAGCCAAATTGAAAGATACAAATGTTTGTGCATTTTATCACAGCATATGATGAAACAATCTAATACAGGAGTAAAATATACCATCTTACATGTTTGATAGCAGAAATATTCATTTTATCAGATGGAGAACCACAAATATCGAGTAACTTTATCACAACATCGACTCCCAACCCGAATGCTGAACCAAAGATGCAACACTGTTCAATGTAACTGTTCAGAAAGATACTACATGAAATATAGTTGACAAAAATCAAGACATCTGGTTATTCCCAACACCTTCTACCCTCAATTTGGATAGACGACATGTATCTAAATAAACAATTCTTAGACATATGTTTTGTATGGAGAAATTAAAGTTATTAATTATTATGGATTCAAGGGGACTAATATATCATCATGTATGAACTACAAATGTAAGAAGGGTCTTAAAACTAAGAAAAATAGCTCTTGCACCCAGATGAGCCCTTGAAAAACTGCTTTTCGAAAACACAGAAAACGACGGGCTGTCTGAAAGTTGTGTTATAGAACCAAAATTTGTTTTTTTAGAACAAAATGTACAAAAAAAAAAAAAACAAAAAAAATCAAAACAAAAAAAATCAAAACAAAAAAAAACAAACTTGTTAGGTTGACTAATTTTAAAAATTTATGTTCTTTTTTATATTCTCGATGTCCTCATAGGTAGATCGTTTTTATAATAGCTAAACCTGTCCTTCCGAAGAGCATGGGTCCTGTACACAATAGTCCTAATATAATATAATATAACAGATTAATAGGTCATCTAATCAATATTCTTAGAAGTAGCTTCTAAAAACTATTTTGCAAATATGAATCACAAAGGTACTATCTGTATTAAAAGAAAGTAATAGTTTTTAAGCTTAAATATCAAACAAGCTGATATGAGTACGCTAAGCCACAAGTGGGATTCACCCATTCATGGAAAAAGACGAGGACATGACAAATGGCAAGAGGGGCAAGGTAGGAACTCCCATAGATCATTTTGTGATGCAGACAAATTATAACTACGCCTTTTTTAGAAGGGAAACGATTTCATGGATGAATGTAATAAAAAGAGCTTATTGGACTCCTAACACCAAAACAAATTATGGATTATGTTGCTTTGATATTTTAATACCCAGATAGCAGTCTGTTCATTTTGATGCCACCACAGGCCTTATTTCTTCCCCCTAAAGTTAATATTCTGGCTGTAAAAATCTCGAAGGCATGTGAAAGAAATTGGACAAATGGTGCCGTTAGGTCACTTGTTACTAGACAACTAACTAATTCCTTAGAGAAAATATATTCGAACAAAAATTGGAACCATCATTTCATCATTAAGACTGAAATCAAGTTCTTTAAAAATGGTACGTATAAAGCACGTAGGCCAAGTCAAGAAAAAGACTTCATTACTTATTTTGAATAATAATCAACACGAGAGGGAACATATTAGATATTTACCAACTAGAAATAAATTTTTTTTAGATTCACATTTAATATAATTAAACATTGGGACTATGAGAACTTGCTTCCCCAATTATTGAATACCAACCCGGTGGGTTCACATTCTAACCACATGTGGGCCATACGAGATCTCAAAATGTCATGAAGAAACTAAAAGACTTGATGTACATCAGAAAAAGATGCATCTATAGTCCTATAGGCTTCCACCTGGCTTAAGTAGGCCCCTAAACTTTGCTCTATCTATGCATGACTAAACTATTCCTTAAATATGATTCTTGAAAAAGAAATGAATTTATTAATTTTTAGAAATACATTACCCTTTTCTTTCATTTTTTCTCAATGAAAGTAGTTCTTTTGATAAAAAGAAATATGTGAAGAGGCTCTATAAAAAATGAACTCTTAACAAGTAACGAAGGATCCAATTCAAAGTTCTGTGTCATTAGGCACAAATTTTGAGGCATACTTAAAATCAAGTCATAAATCAGGAAAAGTTCCTCATTTATCTCTAGTCCACATCCTTCTCAACAAATATTCATAATTTGAATGTACGAGCACTTGTCTTCGCGTGAACCAGATTCATTATTGCATAATTAAGAAAAAGATGAAACCATAGGCCTTCTTATATGTGAAGGATTTAGGAAGGAACAGAAAATTATGGAAATAACCAACTTGAGTACACAATCAATAAACAAAACATCATGGATGTGTATTACTTCAAGATTGACTACATATAAGATATAACTAAAAATAAGATGCCTCATACGATGAATGTTCTAATAACATATTTGTGTAGGATTTGATTTAGAAATACATTACCCTTTTCTTTCATTTTTTCTCAATGAAAGTAGTTCTTTTGATAAAAAGAAATATGTGAAGAGGCTCTATAAAAAATGAACTCTTAACAAGTAACGAAGGATCCAATTCAAAGTTCTGTGTCATTAGGCACAAATTTTGGGCATACTTAAAATCAAGTCATAACTCAGGAAAAGTTCCTCATTTATCTCTAGTCCACGTCCTTTTCGACAAATATTCATAATTTGAATGTACGAGCACTTGTCTTCGCGTGAACCGGATTCATTATTGCATAATTAAGAAAAAGATGAAACCATAGGCCTTCTTATATGTGAAGGATTTAGGAAGGAACAGAAAATTATGGAAATAACCTACTTGAGTACACAATCAATAAACAAAACATCATGGATGCGTATTACTTCAAGATTGACTACATATAAGATATAACTAAAAATAAGATGACTCATACGATGAATGTTCTAATAACATATTTGTGTAGGATTTAGCATGACTTTCGCAATTGCAATCATGGGGTTACATATAGCAAACATGCGAATAGAGAGTCGAACAACTTCAATTCCCCTTTTTTACCTTATAAGATCCTTAGTAATAATAACGACCTAAATTGCATAAACTATATTCAAGAAAGCAAAATACACCATACCTCCTCCGTCCTCATTTGGAGAGTTGAGCGCAGGTGAAGCCGGCTCGCACAAGTTCGTTGATTACGTCTCTAAACTTAACATAATCTTCAAATTTGTTGTACACTTGATGAGAAATCCGTGCATACCCGGTTATAGGGGCAGTTTCCCCCTTTCTCGGAGCACGATAATATATCGGGACTTCAACTCTAAATTCTTCCCGTAAATGCGTTCTCAACTTCAGAGTATCAGATTCACTTGAGATGCCCAAGCATGAAGGCAGCCCCACCATGACCATACTTGCACACATATTCGGTGGGCAACCAAGATGAGTCTTCCATGATTCTGCCAACATCTCTCCCATCTTAACAACAGCCTCATGATTCCGCCTTTTGATTCCCTTAATCCCATCTTCAAACCTATTAACAAATTTCAAAACCGAAGGCACCACCAACTGTGAACTATAATCCCTGGTTCCAATCCAAGCACTTTCTATGGCCAACCCATTACCATACTCATGAGAAACAACAGGATGATGCAAATCAGAATGACTTGGGGACCTCCTGGAATACAAGAAAGCAATTGAAGGTGGACAAAAGAACCACTTATGCAAATTACTAGTGTAATAATCAGCACCAATCTCTTGCATATCAATATCAGTACATCCAATAGCATGAGCAGCATCAACAAAAACTTGATCAACACCTTCTTCCCTACAAATCTCAACTAACTCCTTAACCGGTATAACCACACAAGGCATGGATGTAATATGATCAATCACAGCCAAACGAACCTTCCTACCATTAGCCTTTCCTCTCTCCAACGCCTTACGAAATTCACATATAATTTCATCATTAGACTTAACAGGAAAAGGCAATTGAACCTCAATTACATACCCACCAGCTCGAGAAACATACGCCTCTATTGACTTCTTCACGGCACCATACGCATAGTGAAGCATAACCGCCGCATCACCCTTCTCGAATCTCCCCTCGGCAAAATCCCTAGCGATTTTCTGCAGAACTATAGCAGCCGCAGTGGTGGCGTTATCAACAATAGAAACTTCATCAATATGCTCGGCATTGATTAAATCCTTAATGATGGTTCTCGATTCAAGAATCCCCTTCTTGAGCTCGTTGAAATAGAAGTAATCAGGCTGGCGAAGGAACTTAAGCTGCCATTGCTGTTGAGCAGAGATGACAGAAGAAGGGCAACAGCCAAAGCTGCCATTGTTGATCCGAGCAACAGAAAGGTCATGGTGGGCAAACTCGGATTGAATTTCTGAGTCAGAAATGGAAGTGGGGGAGATTTTAGGCCTTTTGGGCAAGTGGGTATTGGCATCACCGTTGAGATGGGGGGTAGAATCAGGGGGAAGATGGTTTTTTTCATAGTGAGATGCCATTGGAGGCAGATGGGTAAGCAGGATTTAGGGTTAAAGGTGATGGGTGAAGCTGAAATTGATAGAAAATGAGAAAAGTGAAGAGGCAAAGCGAGAAAATGGCAAAATGGGTCGAAGAAAGAAGGAGAAATGCGATAAGAGGGGAGGTTTTGTTCGAAGGGGAAAACGTCAAGGCCAATGAAGGGGGAAAAAGAAATTAGAGTATAAACAAGTGGAGTTGAACAGTGCTACAACAATGAGAGAAAATGGAGAGAGAGATATTTTGGCATCCGCCATTAACAGAGTAAAATATTTCAAGTGTCACTGTTTTAGCCTTTATTCTTTTACGATATCCCCACCCACAAAGAACACAACACATATACCTGGTGCTTACAACATCTAGAGACGTGGAAACAAAAAACCTATGGGGCTGTGAGCCGTGGGACCCGTCCCAAAGAGGGCAGAAAATTCTTGAATACATGGAGAATGGTGGAGAGAGTGAGGAATTGTTTTCTATTTACAATTTGGGATCAGAGCGGAAATTATATTTCTAGTTCCCAACTTCATCCCGCCCAATTTTTGTGTATATATATATTTTGGAGATTTTGTTAGGGTGATTAAAAATGTTTTAATTATTTAAGTTTAAAACTTTATTATTTTAATTTCTTAAATATTGTAATATTTAGAATATGATATTCTAATTATTGAATTTTAATTTTTACACAGTATGATAATTTAACATTTTAATTATATTTTTTCAAATTGCAGGTGTATTATTGCTTTTATTAGCAAAATTCATAATATTTTATTTAAATAAAAATTATATTGGAGATATTCAAGGAATTATTAAAAAGATATATTTAATTAAAATAAAAAATTATTTAAAAATATGGAGAATTCAAGAACCTGATCCTCATGAAATTCCTATCTCATTCTCCGCGGAAAAATTGACGGGGACGAGAATGGAATATAGGGGGCAAGGATGGAGATGGGGAAGGCTTTCCTATCTCCACCTCGCCCCGTAGACATCTCTACTTACATCTCCTTTTAGACTTTCTATTAGGTCTCCTTTTATAAGATGTTTGTTTATATCGTTTTGTCAATTTTTTTAAATAAATGTGAGCGGAAGGAACAAATATCATGCCTCAAGACTAATAGTACAAGTTCATGTCAAGGTTAATAGTACAATAAGATGTGAAAATGAAGGGTGAGATTGAGGGACAATATTTACATCAGAGGAGTTGCTAGGGATCTATTGTTGATCTCCATAGTATTGTTGGCACCATTCAATATGATCTGAGTAAAAGGGATTGGGCAGACAAAACTATGTGTATCATCACTGTACTTTTGACAAGTAACATAAAAGGTAGAAAATGAAAGAAAAGAGAGGTTAAATTTTGTGATCTTTCAAGCATAATACATGTTTTTTTGACTAATTTCATTGATCAACTGTTCGTGTTCATATTATTATATTGGCATATTGATAACGTGAGCAAACTCAAAATAATTTTAGGATCGTTTCAACTGAGAAAAATGAGGATGTGAATAAATGTGTGAATGAGTAAAGGATTTAGATAATTCTTGATGACAATTATGAGATTTAAAGGTGGTTCATTGATTGTACAAGTAACAAAAAAAAATCTATTTTTTTGCTTGTCCATCCTTATCTTATCTTTGTTCAATCAACTTGTTGTTCTAACCAGGATATAATTGTGTACATGGTAAGAACTTTAACAAATTAAAATTGTAGGTTGAATGATATAATGAAACATTTAGAAGTCCAAGAATTAAAACATTCTGTAAACAAGGGCCAAATATTCTTGAGAAATGGACATTTTTGGCCCCTTTGAAGTTTTACTAGGGGAAAAAAAGGTCCTTTTAAAAAATAGTATATTTTTTAACCCCTCAATTTTCATCAGATATATGAAAAGACCACTATACCTTTTATTTTCATTTCAAAGATTCAAAATTTTCCTTTCATCCTCTTCCCTTAATTCCTTTAGAAAGATTTGGACAGATGCAAATCTCAATCCTTCTCAACAGAAGGAAGTTTACTCACAAATCTCAACATGACTTGCTCGATTATCGCTAAAATTATCCCCGAAAAATGCTTTCAAATCTCCAAAATTTAATATCGATCCAATCTCCGGCGACTACTCTGCCATTTGAACAACTTCCACAAATTTCATATTCAAAGACCCCATTTCAGAATTCTCAGACAAAACGCTAGAGAAATTGTTCTCACGCCGGTCAATCCCTCTGGCAAAAAAATAGTGTTCTGTTTCTCAACGGCCTCATGTGAAACTCTTGAGTGCAATATAAGCAAATACTCCAACGACTGGGTGTGCATCACAAAAGCTATAAATTTTTGGGTTTAAATTCTGGAACTGATAAAGCTCGGCTAGGAATCACGTCACGTGATTGGGTATGCGCCGAGAAAAAGATGCCTGGGTGGCAATCTGACCCAAGGACCAGGGCATACAATTCTTGAAAATGCCCTAGTCCTATACTTCGCACGGGTATGAATGACAGTGGACTGAGTTAAGCCCGATAAGGGTATGAATGACTGTGGACCAGGTTAAGCCCGACCAGAGGCATGAATGATTGTGAACTAGGTAAAAATTTGCCAAATTTTGTTACCCCATCGAGTATGAATGACAGTGGACCGGGTTAAGCTCGACGAGGGTATGAATGACAGTGGACCGGGTTAAGCTCGACGAGGGTATGAATGACAGTGGACCGGGTTAAGCTCGACGAGGGTATGAATGACCTTGGACCAGGTTAAGCCCGACCCGGGGTATGAATGATTGTGAACTGGTAGACATTTGCAAATTTTTGTTGTTATGGAAGATGAAGCCCGACCGGGTATGAATGACAGTGGACTGAACGCGCACCGAGAAAGGATAAAAGTCTAGAATAGGAAATGGACACGGAAGGGGGGTACACTAATCTGGATTTTGCCTCAATCGCGTACTCGGTCGGGTTAGGAAAGGGCATGGGTGGGAAATTAGCCCAGGGGGGCTGACCGGGTAAAATACCAAATTTTGCCCGGTCCCATATTCGGTTAGTGGAATTGTCTATGGAGAAAAAGACCTTACCGACGATGAAAGAAAAATAGAAAAAAATAGTTGTAGAGGAATGATTTTGAAGAAGAGGAAGAAGAAAGAAATAGAAGAAAGAAATAGAAGAAAGAAATAGAAGAAAGAGATACAAGTTTTATGCAATATTTAATGCTAATTATAATTTCTAGATATCTTCTCTCATATATAAACTTTTGGGTTTTATGTCCTAAAACTCGTGGTTCGTAAACAATAAACTTATTTTGTTAATCAATATAGATGCTATTGAAGTTTGATTCAATAAAGTTGTTATTGAATACATGAATTGCTCACTTTGTTTTAGAAATAAACTAAGATACATAGTTATTACATGAGTAATTGAACTTTATGTGAAGACATAAGTATGGATCAAGTTTAAGTAGATAGCCAAAATGGTCTATAGTATACGGATAAGGCTGAGTACCTTATTCTGGGGACACTATCGGATGCGGCCCACTTTGTAGATGTTACAATAGTTGTAAAATGCTACAAACAAAGTGATCCTGATTCGTTCATGTAGAGACATGCGAGTGAAGGCGTCCTATGCAAAGAGTTTGTATAAGACCGGACCAAGTAATAAGTCACTCTTATTTTATAACACTGTTTATTATTTCAGAGTGACTATTTCAAAGCGATGACCTAGGTAACTTGACCTTAATCCCGAGCTAACTATGAAATCCTGTTTATTCGGGATTATCCTTAGATTTGCATGGGTGAGAGTTAACTCAACAGCGTCGACTCAATAAGCCTCCTAAGGGGTAAGACCGGGTAGATAGTTGGGGACATAGGGTGTAAGATGGAATTGACTCCTACTCGTTTTAGGGATAATAGAAAGGATGTTCTTTTAAGTTTTGACTCTAGGTCTTAAACAAGGGGCCCCACCCTTTCATTGGCCCGAGAGAGACTCAGTTTAGTGATTGAATCACAAACCAAATTGTTCATTAGAGAATCAATGGAATTTAAGGAACAAGATATAATCTCGGGGATAAAACAACAATTGACCAGTCGTTATTATGAACAACCTGTGAAGGGTTAACTTACTAATCATAGTTATATCAAGTAGAAAAAAATGTATCTACAGTGAAGGGAGTGCACTTACTGTACTTTAGTGGGGTGACCCAGTAGTTAACTAATATTGAATAGTTTGGTTTAAAGAGTTTAACGAATTAATCTTGGATCATTGGAGCCCATGATCTGCAAGTTCATTAGGTCCTGCTACCAGTTCACCAACGGATTAAACTTTAGAATAGAGCGATGAGTGAATTTCAAGCATTCAAATACGAATTAAGGGAATTAGTAATTATATATGTTTGATTATCGAATTAAACGAAATTAGAGAATTATATGATATTTAAATTTGATTCAAATATTATTTACATGAATAAAGATTCATGGTCGTGGAATTGGTGTTTAATTAATTGAATATTTGATATTAAATTAATAGAAGTAATTAAATTGGTTAATTAATTATTTATTTTATTTTAAAAATAATTATTGAATTAATTTTTGTAAAATTAATAAAATTTCATATTAATTAAAGAATTAATATTGAAATTTAATATTAATCTTGATAAAGGTTTTCAAAATTAAAAGAAAAATTGGTTTTAATTTGAAAAATCAAAATTTTGGAAAACCCCAATAAATGGGATAATCCCACTTGCAAAAACATCTAAAAATCCACTCAAAGTCCACCTAAATTATGAAGTAGGTAGTGTCCTTTTGTAATGCAATAAGTTTGAATGGAAGTGATGTATAAAACATTTAGTTTTTCAGCTAAAAAAAGGTTCATGCAATCAAATTTGAAGGCTGAATTGATGAAGTTGTTCTTCATTCCTTAGCTGAAAAATAAAAAAAACTCTCCTCTTTTAATCCTAAAATTCAGCTCATTTTGATTCCCACAAATCAATCTAATGTCCAAGAGAATAATAGGAAAAATCAAATGGTGGTTTACACCTTGTTGTTCTGAGGAATTTGAAGCTGAATTCGTGGTTTGAAGAAGGTCTCCAAAGGTAATTTCTTGAAACCCTTTTTTCTGTTACAAACATGCTTTCTTAAATGCTAAAATTGTTGAATTATAGTATTTAATGATTCTGTTTACTTCCGCTAATTGCATGGTAACTCCAACATAAACGTGGTGACTTTTCAACTTTTTTTTCCCTCTCTCATGCATGCAATTATTTTTGGGGTCGATGCCCTAAATCTCGTGGTTCTTATAGTTTGTAATTGTAATGTACAAATAATTTATTTATTTAATAAGATATAAGATATTTTATTTGACATTTAGTAGCATTAACCCACAAACCAATAAACTAACATTCAAGGTTATCTTGTATAGCTTAAATATGTATGTAGAGACATACAGATGGATCATGTTTAAGTGATAACCTAAATGGTTTGTATTAGATGGATAAGGCTGGATCACTATGAATAAGACCCGCTTTGTAGATGTTACAATTGTTGTAAAATGCTACAAATGATTTGATCTCGATCATTCATGTAGACACATGTGAGCGGCGGTGTTCTATACAAAAGGGTTTGTACAAAATCGGACCATGAAATGAATAGTCTCATTATATAACACCGTTAATAGTAAAGACTTACATTTTACCAAGATGACCATAAGTGACATGACCTGAATCTTGAGTGAGTTGTGAACTTCTATCTATGAAGCCGGTCCTTTGATTCATATGGGTGAGGTTGGTCAGATTGCCGACTCAATAGGCCTACCATTTTGAGGTTCGTTTAATTAGGGAGTTGAAACACAACTACACAAGACGAAATTTACTTCTTCCCAATGTCAAAGTAACTAGATAAATTGCTCATTTAAGGACTAATTCTAGGGCTTAAACAATGTGGCGCCATACCCTTACTTGGCCCGAGAGGGGTTTGGTCATAGTTGGACTATGACTTATTGTTGATTAGAGGAATAGTGGTATTTAAGAAGTTAGATATAACTATAGGGCCAAAATAGTAATTTTAGCCTAACTGTACTTACGAGCAATTTGTGAAAGATCAGTACACTGTTGATTAGTTATATCCAATGGACACAGAAATATATCTGTAGTGCGAAGAGTGTAGCTGTCAGTCTTTAGTGGAGTGACCGACAGTTAATAGATGTTGAATAATTTAATTAAAGGAGTTTAATTAATTATTAAGTACCATTGGAGCTTCAACTACATGTCCATAAGGTCTCCTTTGTAACTTAAGAAGGATTATTGAGAATTAATTTTGGATAAATTTAAGTTGTTTAAATTAATTATATGTGATATAATTAATTTAAACTAATTATAATAATTAATTTAAACTAATTATAATAATTAATTTAAACTAATTATAATAATTAATTTAAACTAATTATATATGATATAATTAATATAATGTATTTGATACATTATAGTATAAAGTTTATTTATAGAGGAATTAAATTTGAATATGATTCAAATATTAATTATGTGGATGAGATTCATATTTATTTAATTGAATTTAGTATAAATATGATTTATATTAAATACCATGCATTGATGAGAGAATTAAAAACTATAGGTTATACTATATTTGAAACAATATAAAAATTATAGATTATGTGTCAATTTGTTTAACTAAATCTTAGTGGTCGATCTCGTCCGAGATGTACAGATAAAAACTATTTAAACGAGTTTTCGAAAAGGTACTAGTTTTGTAAGATGAAAACTTCAACGTGCCATTTTTCACAATGTTCCCTTTTAAATTCCCGATGAAAGTTCATATTAGAAAGATTTCATTGTACCGATCATAGTTAAATGTCAAATAGAAACATTTTAGATCAAGTTCTTTCTTAATTTTTTCATTAAAGGATTCCAAAATACATATATTGGAAAAACTATTGAATTAGACCACTTCAATAACTATTCCTCAATAAAAGTTGGATGTACATTAAAAAATCTACATGCTCTAATAATCATTTAATACAAATTTGACATAATCTCTTACATCCAATGAAATTGTCAATCACATTTTGTATAATTTGCCTATTTATTGATGATTGGTTAAAGAAAGCAAATGGACAACTTCACTTATAATAGTTGGGAGGGTGGGACCATGTTTCATATTTGCATAAATAAAAGGAATATCTGATATGTACCTTAGTATGTATGGGTTGGAAAAGAAAAAATGTCTTCTATAGAAAATTACAAAAAGAAAAAAAAAAAGTCCTCAACAAATGGAATTGAAGTTGCTTTAACTATAATTCCAGAACTGCCCCCAAAAAGCAATATATATTATATGGTTTCCATATCATCTTCCTCTCCTCCACTCACATCACTGATATTTCATTGACACCTCACTAATTTATAAATAACTTACTAATGAGGTCTTTTAATTTTGGCTTAATTTACTTTAATCCCTATAATTTAGACTTGGTTCGATTTCATCTTTGTAATTTGATAAGTATCATTTAAGCTTCAAACCACACAAATCGTTGTTACTATTTAAGATCAAGTAAAATATGTATATATAAAGAGAGATGCCAGTTTTCAAGTAGAGAAAATAAGAATTGGGAATCATTTACAACGTTTAACAAAAACAAAGATCTAAATATAAGCTCAAACAAAAATATACAAACGTCCAAATTATGGGATAAAACTAGTAAGTTAACCTAAACTTATTTATCAATAAGACTGTAAACAAAGCGATAGAATGACATAATTCATTTCACCAATTCAATAAATTAGAAAAATTGATCTGTTTTTTTTACACGAGCCAAAGCTTTTTTTCCTTCTCGTAACCGAACTTTTTATCGCCTGAAGCCACACATATACAATCTGGACATGGGCCTTGGCTTGATAAGAGCCAACAAGACATAACAATAACAACATAAACTAACCAAAACTAATTACATCAGTTAGTTCCTAATAAGGAAACATCTAAATAACAGCATTTAATGATCCAGTATGATTATTAACTCTATAAATGTTAATTACCTTACAACTTTCCTTTTGTCATAAGCAACTCTATTCTGGAGCTCACATTCTAGACTAAACAATCGGACAAGCAAAGCCGAGGTTGCACTCATTGATACCGCTCCACAAGCTGCCCAACGAAGACTCCTGGATATTGTAATTCTTGGACCTATTACAACACGATCCAGAATCTCACCGGCTTAAGTCCAATTAAAGAAGCATGGATATGGATATGATACAATACAAACACAGTGGCAATTTTTTAAAAATCTAGGAGGAATAAAGACATATTTGTTCAAAGATACACTTTTTAAAATATATATCAATTTTATACAAAAAAAAAAAAAAAAAAAAAAAAAAAATTCAAATTTCAAAGTCAACAAGCTTATATATACTTAGAAATAGTAGTTCGATATATTTTGGTCTAAAACTTTGTTAACCCTGTATTATTGTGTCTATTTATCATACTTAACAAGTGTTCAATATACGCCTAACAATTGTTTGACCTATATTGACTTTGTATGATTAGTGTCTAATACATATATATCTATTGTGCTAACAAGTGTTTGGTATGTGTATAACAAAGGTCGGAGTGTCTAAGTGTCTGATGAATGTTAGATACGAATATATAAGATAAACTAAAGCGTTCGTGCTTATTTCAGTATAATATTAAAATCTCATAGGACCACTAGCAATCCACTTTAAAAGAAAAGGGTGAGTTACAATTGCTTTCTATTTTAAAAGAACACGATAGAGTGTATCAATTTGCTTGTACTACAGCCAAAAAGCCATAGATGAAAGGTAACAAATGCACCAGATGCAGCAGAGAACTATTATGCATACGCTAAATGGGAGTCCTTGCACACAGATCAAAGTACTGATTACTCGACATCATTTTCGAAAGTAACAAATCCATAACACTTAAATACTTAGTGAGAAAACACTAATGAAGTGCATTTGGCCCATTTGCCCAAGTGCTTGATGGGAAAGAATCTAAAAGTGCTCTAAAGAATGCAGAACCAAGCACATATGTGTTCCATAATTAAGCACTTTTTTCCCATGGTGCTCGTCATTAAAAACTTGTTAGAAGCTTTTGTTTTAAAAGTACCTCCAGAGATGCTCATACTTGGTAGACTTAGTCCTGTTACCTAACTAAACTCCATATATATAAGGGTGTTCAAATGATCCGAAAATCCAAACAATCAGAGCTACCCAACCCAACTCTTATGATTTGGGTTCGTTTACGTTATTTCTCGGTTTGGGTTGAGTTGGGTTAGAATTTTTTTTTCTAGTTTACATTGGGTTGGACTTTTGGAGAACCAAAAATTCGGTTTGGTTATCAGGTTGGGTATTTTTAGGGTTTGTTCATGTTATTTCTCTCCATCTCAGGCCCCTCTCAGCTTCTCAATTCTCTTCTCGCATTTTCCCCATCTCTCTCCATCTTGAATCATACCTTAGTCTTGATTTCTCTCTCTCTTCTATCTCCCTGACTCACTCTTTGTCTCTCCATCTCAGCCTCTTCATCTTCATCTAACGTCCATATCTCTCATCCCCCCTGATTTTTTTCAGACTCTCATCCAAGTCTTTCAACTACCTTTTCATTTTAAACTTCACAATCTCTTATCTTTATTTCACCTTTTTTTTTTCTCAACTCAAACCAACCCGGATCTTCATGCTGGTCCAAAAAACCTCTTCAACCTAACCCATGTACACCCCTACATACATATTTAAAGACAGATCCCGAACCTTGTGGCTTCTATTCAAATGGAGTAAGTAAATATATTAGAATCTATTAGGAAACAATTATTGATTACACTGCCATTTGTGTTCACTGAAAGTTGATCAGGAAAAAAAGAAAGACATTAAACTTGATTATGCATATAAACTCCAATGAGCTGAGAAGAATACTAGACAGACCATAGTGCAATCTACAAAGAATCCAGAACGCAAGTCCTCCTCCAACAGTACATAACCCAGCAGTTTGTTTCATCAACCGTGAACAAGGCTTAGCATCTGATCTCATGAGCTCATCATCTGAAAAGCCTAAGAATCGTCTAAGTGCCATCTGCTAATTTCCTGGACCAGATCAAAATTGGCAATTTCATAAACTAAGCTTAGAACAACCGTGGCTTATGCAGAACCCAAAATTCAGCCATTGGAATAAAAAAAATGAGAGTCAACCCATTCCAAAATACTTGAGTCAATGTTCCAAATGTTAATCATGAGTCCATGTCCTTGTAACATCAACAGAAATCATAATCATGAGATCCTTAAAATTAGGGTATAAACAACTTTAAACGCTAAATGAGCTTTGAGGCTCTTTTTCTCTTAAAAAGACAAGCTAAGCCTGAAATTAGTATGAGCATACACCTCAATTCAAAATGAAACCATTGATAAAAATCATAAAAACGCAGAACAGTGTATCATCAAACATAAAGACTATGGTCAAATGATGGGTAAAAAGCTTTACACTCATCAATTATCACTTCATTAAATCAAGATTCTAAAGATGACTCTCAAAATCATAATCATTGTGATTCTAATTCCCACCGCTAGATTGTTCCAAAAGCAAGAAACAATACTTGATTCTACAGAAGGAGATTCTGACAGAATTACCCTTACCAACAAAATACTGTCTTAACTGTAACATTTCACATTCTGGGTATGGCTTCTTCAAATTACAAGAGTTGTGTTTTACTTTACATAAAGTATAAAGGGGTTTGTTTAAACCAACCGGTTTCCAATTCGGATTTCTAGGTTCAGTTTTTCGATTTGCAACAAATTACTACCAATCACTCAGAGACTTTAACAAGGATGAATCATGAGGCATAGAAATTGAAATCAAAAGAAAGATAGGAAGCAGCAGTATGATACTGAAAGAAAATGGGGGCGAGGAAAAAACACGGATCAATTGCTTGGGGCGATAACAACTCTTGGCCGGTGTACCGGTGCTTTGAGGGCCGCCGGTTAAAAAATTTGAGGTTTAGATTTTAGAATTCAGAAGAGAAGTAACAAAAGAGAGTGGAGTTTTTTTTTTTTTTTTTTTTTTTTTTTTTTTCCTTTTAATGTTGTAATTTTTAAATTATATTATTATTATCTTTTAACATATTGTTTCCCTACCTTAGAGGGGTTGGGACGCTGATTTGATTATTTTAATGATTGATTACTATAGTAGGCCAATTATAATTTTAGTCGAGATTATAAGAGTAGATAATAGTAAAAATGTAACAAAAAGGAATTTGAAATAATAACAATATAGTTAAATTTGAAATAGAAATTTTGTCACACCCCACTCCAAATTACCCTACCAACCTAGGTTGTGGCATGATGACAATAGATTGCAATTAAACTATGAAATCTATTGTCAAACTCTAAAAATATTTTTCAAAAATTAAGTGGCTAGCAAAACCTTTCATTGTAAACACCGTTAAAAGTAAAATTTACTAGATCAAATTTTATAAAAATTTCAGCAGAATTTCTCCTAAAAATCGGATAAACCATACCTACAATGAATCTGTATAACACTCCCAATATATTTGTTTCAGTCAACCACCAAATATGCTTCACCGCACACTCTTAAATAGATTTCAGATCATGACATTCAATACAAATTATGAAATTTCAATGAGAGAAACATGCAAGCTTTTATTAACAAATCATTCAAAATTAAGGCTAGCCACTCTCAATAAAAACAACTTTATATTTATGCATGTAAAAATTTACTTATATGCAACCTATGCAAAATCGGTGGTAGACCTCAACTCCAATCTAGTGTTTGAAAACAATATCAATATAATAAACCTACGTTCCCAATCGACATCAAAACCATAAACATTTCAACTCGATAATTTTCCATAATTCAAGGCCATAATTTCATAGCACTTGTCTAACCAAAATTCCCACAAATCATATTTCAATTGACATGAGTAGAGATATCCAACTTTTTCACGGGGACGGCTCTGCGAGACCCTGCTCTGAATGGGACAATGATTCTCCGATTAGGTAGGGAATGGGAGAGGGAGGGAAATTTTTTTTTTCCGTGAGTTAAACGAGATGGGGATGGGGAATGCATTCCCCGTCTCCGCCCCCGGCCCGATACCCGCCCCAATTAGTTTTTACATATTTTAGTATAGTTATCTAATGTTATGTTATGTTATTATTATTATTATATAAATATTACATTTAAATTTCAAATTTGATTATTTATTGAGAAAGACAATGAATATGTTTAAATTGAAGGTTTAAATTTAAATTATATATGTGAATAATTTGATTTATATTTATTTATTTCTACTAAAAAATTAATTAGCTTTTTTAGGCCAAAATTTGAGCAATTTATCTTTAAATTCAAATTGTCATATAAAACTAACCATAATAAACAATTTAGTGATAAAGTTAAAAAAAATTTGCTCACGAGTGATTTAAATTAATTGACATTTTATAAAAAAAGTAACGGGGAAAAATTCCCCGAGGAACCTCATCCCTGCGAATTTCCCGCAAGGAATCCCCGCCCCGATACCCGTAGGAAATTTCACGGGAATGGAGTATGAAATAGGGAGCAGGGATGGGGATGGAGAATGGCAAGAATGGCATCCCCAATACGGTTCCGCCTCGTGTACATCTCTAGACATAAGTCCAAAACTTGAAATTCAAATATGAAACATTTCTAAAGGCCAAACATACTTTTTGTTTGAAATATCTTGAGCCTTTGTAGATAAGCCAAATCAAGAAGTTTCCAAAATTCATCTTTTATAACTCTAATAATGATGGATAAAATAATAATAGATAAAATCATCCATAAACATAAACCGTTTGAAATCTTATAATAAATCAAACAACTCCAATTTACTATTTCATCAGTATAAAAGGAATTAAATAATTAATCGCAAGTGCCTTGAATCTCCATAGTTCTCAAAACTAAACCATAATGGTAGACAAATCAAATTTGATTTCAAACTTTATAAATTTCATAAAACTTTAAGTTATATAGTAGAAATATTTGTAAAATAACCACTCACAACGCTTTTGATATAGAAATTTGGGTAGTTGCTAATTCCTATCTCCAGTTGGCCTGAAATAATTATTTTGCCCAAGTATTAATGACACTTTAATCTCCCGAAATAGAAAATGACACTAGCTAACACAACCTTCTTAACTTCTCCAAAAATCAAATACCTCTATTCTAAACTTCCTCCTTCGCTCCTTCCTTTCATATTAAGCGTTGGGGTTTTTCTTATTTACTTTCTTTCTTTTGCTTGAGCAAGCTCCAAAATGAATATTCCTAAAAGCCTGTATATCTTCTTGAAATCTATCAACCCATAAGAAATATTTAACCACGATAGTTAGAAATTTATACAACTATCACCAACTTCCATTTTTCCAAGCCTTGAACAAAAACCTTAAAAAGGTGAATCCTTGGACAGAGTAATTCGACCTATTTCCGCATTATCTAGAACTTCCAATACTTAACACACATCTAAAAACATGCCACACAAAAGGGCTCCTAAGATTAGAGGTAATTTAAAACTCTTTGGTCAAATTTAAAAGGGTCTACAAACCCTATTACATAATACTTACAAAAATGTGTTGGAGTCGCTGTTGTTTTGTGTTCGAAAGTGTTCGAACTCGCAGATCTGAAGTCGTAGAGTCACGGGTGTTTAGATTTGAGGTTGACCGAAATGTGGGTCCTTGGGTTACGTGTCGTCGGAGACCCCCGCTATAACCTTCATCGACGGCGAGTTTTTTTTTTTCCCTTTCTTTTTCTGGTCGGGGAAAGAGGACTGTGCAAGGAGGAGGGGGAATCAGTTGGAATACACCATAAGAGAGAGAAGATGTGTGCCTTTGATTTTTTTTCCTTTCTTTCTTTCTCTTTAAGGGGCCATTTGGGGCCTAAGTTGAGAAGACATATCATGTGGGTGACTTAGATGTCACTGTTTGGGCCACCAATATCCTAACTACCCATATCTGATCCCCCACATCCTCACAGTGCTAGGTTTTGCCCACCGATATAGCAACTCATCTTTCCACATCATTCGTCTTCCCACCCTCAGCCTGGCATTTTGGTTCTTTCATTTCTCTCTCCTCAAACATTTTTCAGCGTTGGTTCTTCCATGGAGAAGGGTTTCCTTTCTCTAATCCGATGCATGATCAGTGGGTGTTCGATTTCGAGTTTAGTGGGAGGAGGTCATTCTCTTATTCTCAGATATGTTGATTCTTTCGTTCTTTCTTTTTCTCACCCTCTGAAATCACTTCAATTCCTCGTCGTTGGTTCTTCCATGTAGAAGGGTTTCCTTTCGTCACCCTCACCACTTCAATGAAAACATGAACCCAATCTCTTTCCGATTCGACGGTTCTCTGTTTACCCATGACTTGTTCTATGTTTGGTTTGTGGGGCTCGATGCATGTTGCTTCTTGAATGTTCAACATTGAAGTCTTGGTAGGGGACTGGTTTTAGTCATTGGAGCTTGGTGGGGGAGAATACCATCCAGGTTTGTTTTCTAAACCCTAGTCGGTTGATGATGTGTACTTATCCATGAATTCTTGTTCAAAAATTTCAATGATGAGTACCTATTATGATTTCTTATAAAATTTCTTCACTATTTTCATATTCGGTCTGTTTTTCTTTATTCCTTCTCATTCATTCCGTTTCAATCTCTTGCTGATTCAATGGTCCTCTGTTCAGATGAAATTTGTTTGAATCAGTTTCATACATATCTTATGGTTTCTTATGAAATTTGTTGATAAAACTAATGAAAGCAAGAGAGAGATTGAGATCGAGAGAGAGCGAGAGAGCAAGAGAGCGAGAAAGAAAGAATTGGGCTGAAAGAGAGCGAGAGAGAGAGAAAGAAAGAGAGAGAGAGAGCGAGAGAGAGATAAACAAAGAGACAGAGAGAGCGAGAAAGAGAGAATTGGACCAAGAGAGCAAGAGCGAGAGTGAGAGAGCAAGAGAACGAGAAAGAAATAATTGGGCCGAGAGAGAGCGAGAAAGAGATAAAAAAAAAGAGACAGAGAGAGCGAGAAAGAGAGAATTGGGCCGAAAAAGAGCGAGAAAGAAAGAATTGGGCCGAGAGAGAGCGACAGAGAGAAACAAAGAGAGAGAAAGTGAGAGAGAGAAAGAAAGAGAGAGAGAGAGCGAAATTTCCAAAAATAAATTAATGAACAAAGAGAGAGACAGAGTGAGAGAGATAAAGAAAGAGAGAGAGAGAGCGAAATTTCCAAAAATAAATTAATGGGAGGTTGGTTCCTTTTCACCATTGTTCTCATTACTTTAACTATTGATATAATGTTGAAATACTTCTATTACTCTCCATTATTACTCTCAATTATTTCGATGGGTGAGCAACCACCCCATTTCACTTATCTCTCTCTATAAAACGACTTCTGTCCAGCTTAAATTGACTTGAGAATCCTCCGTTGTTTTATGTTTTTTCTCAAGCAGGTGAGTTATTGCTATCAACTTACTTCTTTTTTACTTTCTTGTTCTCGTTATCATTTATTGGGGTTTCATATATAAATGTGGTAGTAGTTTGATTTTCCATGGTATTTTAAAAGTATTTGTATGAGTTGTTTTATGCTTGTATGCGTGTTTGATGAACTTATATATGAATTTATATTGTATTTCCTATATCATGGTGTCAACTATCTAATGTTTATTTTTTCGTACTCATGAATTACATGTCATGAATGTCTGAGGCCGGCTATATTTATACATATTCTACTTGATTTTAAATGTGGTCCATCACATCTATTCTCCTACAAATCACTTGTATCCCACATTGTGTACACTTGATGTAAATCTACTACCTTCCTTGTTAGTTTGGTGAGTTATTCCTTACTGTCATTATTTTTGGATTATATACATTTTCTTCCTATTAACTTCTGCTTATCTATGTGTTCATGGTTTATTTAGTGGGCACTAACGGCAACACCATTTTAGTGCTAGAGTCGATCTGGTGGTTCGTTGATCCTCAAACTAAAATTCCCAAGTAAAATAGGTATGTATACGTTTATCCAAAATATATTCCTAAATTATTAGTCTTACATATCGTGAGTTTCTAACTTTGTTGTTTTTCAACCCAAACTAATAAAACTGCCATTAGTTTGAGGTTCGTGTATTACGTATGTTTTTCCTAATTTTAAATGTTGTATATTTGGGTTTGACTTGTAGTTGAAGTACACTGCCATTAGTTTGTGATTTTTTCCTATTCTTTGTACTTTGTGGTTTTTTCGTACACTGCCCATTGAACATGAACATTTGACAGTTAACTCATAAATTATATTTTTTTGTGTGTTTGATAATGATGACATATGAATATTTACAAATGCTACAACTCATAATACTTTTGTATTAATCATTATGGTTACCATCTTTTGCATTTAAATAGTTATAAATGAAGCATATAATTATGAAAGAATAGAGAGTATTTTGAACAACAATATGGTTAAAAAACTACTTAATATAGTACAATTAATACACCTTATTCAATTTAAGGTACAGTTTCATGAATGAAAATATTAGCATTAAAAGTGAAAAAATGGAAAAATTTCTTAATATAGTACAATTAATACACATTATTTAATTTAGTATTAAAAGTGGAAAAATGTTTTAGAAAAAAAGTCAGTATGTATTATTCAATTTAGTATTTAAAAGTTGATATTTCATTGACTATTTACGATTAATCTTAAATTTTGTCTGAGTTTTTTTTAAACAACAATAATAAAGAATTATTTAAAAAGACGTTTTGAAGAAAAAGATAATAATCAAAATAATCTTAAGTACTAATTCTAATATTTCAATTAAGGCTCAATCCCTGATAAAACTATTTTTCCTTTTGTATTCTTGGGTTTTAGGTTTCTATCCCAAAATATGGAAAATGAAGAAATCTTTACTATCTTTTCAATCATCACCACGTCCCAATGACAACTATTCCTAACATTGGCCCTATTACTAAATGCCCATTGTAGAATAGAGAACTAACTCTCCTACATTAGACGTCGAATTAGACAGCTAAACTTCTTTCGACTTATTTATGAGAATGAATCTGCTGTCACGAGAGCACGCGAGTGGATAGACAGACTTTCATCATCCTCTGTAACATGGTTAGGACAATCGGTCGTCTGGCACCTACTCAATGCGTTGACGTCTAAGAGATGGTGGCAATTTTCCTCCACATTTTAGCACACGACGTTAAGAACCAAGTAGTTGGACGACAGTTTACACGGTCTGGTGAAACTGTTTCGAGGGATTTTAGGTCCGTTCTGACCGCAGTATTACAACTTCATGAGTTACTGCTGAAAAAATCAGAGCCTAACACAAGCGACTGCATTGACAGTAGGTGGAAATGGTTTGAGGTATTACACAATTTTAATTCCACTCCCAATTAAATATTAGGTTCTAGATTTTTAGGAAACTAGGAAATGTTTATCCCATTGTCGATGTATGATCCCATACAGAACTTTCTGGGTGCATTGAATGACACATACATAAAAGTCAATGTAAGTACAGCCGATCGTCCCTGCTATCGTCCCCAGAAAGGTGAGATAGCCATGAATGTGCTTGCCGTCTGTTCACCAATTGGCGAGTTCATATTTGTGCTGCCAGGGTGGGAAGGGTCTGCAACCGATTCTAGAATGCTTAGGGATGAAATTTCTCGACCACACGAGTTGAAGGTTCCTAAGGGTATAAACTTTTGTGATTCCATTGTCTAGATTCTAGACCAAATAGTTTGCCAACAAATTTTCTGTATACCATGCTTATGTTATTATTACCTATATGATGCTAGATATCCCAATGCTGAGGGATTCTTGGCACCATATAGGGGAGAGTGGTACCATCTTTCAGAATGACGTGGTGCTGGAAATGTACCGACTAATCCACGAGAATTTTTCAACATAAAATATTCATCCGTTAGAAACTTCAGAAAGACTTGCCAAGATGTAGGCTCAAGCCTTCTTATTCGTCCTTGTCCATCGCTCATATGCCTCCCAAACATTTCGAGTGGCATTTGGAATTGGAATAAGAGGACAGACCTCCGTGAGAGCGAACATGAGATCTTCAATGATCAAAATCGTTGTGATCATGTGTTTCCATGTTGCGCAATTATCACCAGTAAGTTTTTCGACACTTAGTAATGCCAACGTAGCTGTTGCCATTTTGAAAAAGTTGCTGAAAATACGAACAAAACTTTATTAGATTTTGCTAAACCACTTTTAAACCAATCAATTTTGCAAAACAATTTTAAGAACCCTAAGTTTTAGACTTCTATTTTGTAATGATGCCCCAGTGAGGCAGGACAAACGTCACCGGTGGGGTGATCAGTTGCCTCTTCGGTGGGATGAGACATTCTCAACCATTTGGTAGAACCAACTCTTGGAACTGAACCGAACAACCACCATTTTTCGTTCTAGAATCGTTAACCTTTAACTATTCCGCATAAGTGTAATCCCTTGCTTTCGGTGCTAGAGTCCCGCCCTAATGAGCCCACCATAGGGAAGAAGCAGATTAGGACAAAAGACTAAGTTACCTTATCCTCTTACAGGAGATCAAATAAAGAAACGTACAAAACTGCCATCCTTTAAGGGGACACTCCCAGGATGCCTCGAGGCAGTACACAGTAACTTTATTCAACCTAACGAGGGAGACGAGAGATATGCTGTCGCACGTCCCGCTCCCACTTACTATGAAAATTCTCTCCATCCACCTTGATATTGACCTACCCAAACACCATTCGTTAGTGGGATACGCCAAAGATGCCACGAGGCCGAGGGTAGATCTCACGGTGTGGACTATTTAGGGGAAACGTAAAAGGTTTAAGTAAAGCATCTTATGCCCCAAGTACCTCCCACTCAATGTTCACCTAGGTTCATTAACCTAGACAATCCATTTACTGATTTTAGTCTAAGTCGTCTTTTTAAACTCTGCTCATAAACAACGTTTGTCTATAAAATATGAACAAGTTCAAGTAGTCACATTTAAACATTTTAATGGATTGTCCTTAACTTACATGCATGCTTCAAATCTATCTAATTCACCTTTTCATGTAAGTTCCCAGGTAGGGGTGTTACGTTTCCGTCAACTTAAATACCCCAGCCTAAATAGAACCCGCCTTAGACAAAAGGTCCCTTATAGATAGATTTGCTACACTGTAACTTTTTATTAGCCAATTTAATCCTATTAAACTAATTAAAAGATTAAAGTCTTAGGGTTGCTAATTGTATTAGAACCGTGATCTTAAGTCTATGTGATCCAAGTTTTAAACACTTTAAAACCATGAATTAAACCTAAGTAAGCATGCATATCTTTCTTATTTCTTTTTGGTTCTAATTTATTTTTAACTTTTAAAAAGAAACAACTAAAACCATTGTGCACAACGAGGTGTTTATAACATTTATAAAGTAATCTATGTGTCATGCTTCATGCAATTTCCGGTCATTACTATATATAACTTTTATATAACGCGTAACAACCAAGCAAACATGCTATCATTCACCCTTATACTATAACAATTATAATATAAAGATGATGCATGTCAATGCATTTTATGCATGCATAAATATAACTGTTATATTATATGATGCATGAGCATGCTCTTATATAATCAAATCATGTTTCTCTAAATTATAACAATTACAATAAAGAGACGATGCATGACCATTGCATAACCTAAGGTGGGATTTACTATATGCGCATACCATATGACATATAAAAAACATACATCGCATGTAATAAATAAAGGATTAATGGATTGGGATGAGCCTTTACAAAAACCGGAATGAAAAAACCCTCTCTATTACATTTTTCATTGAGCAAACCGATCCATAGGCGAACCGGGTCTTAAACTGCCAGAAGACTCCATCGTGTAGTAAACGCAGCAGGTAGACGATCGTTCAACGTGAACTAGACGATAGAAGCATAATTAAACGATCGCGTAGACGATGACGACAAGGCAGCGAAGCCTGATCGTCTATGCGATCGCTTAGTGCGAAGACAGGTAAACGATTTACCTTGCATTACTAAGCGATTGTTTAGAGTTACTAAGCGATGAAGCTTACTGACCTAAACGATCGTCCAGTATGCGCACGCGTTAAATGATATGCGAGTATCTCATCGTCTACACGACCTGATACTCTGCGATCGCGTACCCGATCGTCAAAACGATACGATCAACTCTTGATCGCATACCCCATCGTTTAACCGATGCGTTCAACAGCAATCGCGTACTCCATCGTCTTCACGATGCGATCAACAGCGATCGCGTACCCCATCTTCTGCACGATGCGATCAACCCTAGATTGCCTCCTTCCTCAAAGAACCGCAATGCTTGGATCTGCTTCTTCGAACGACTCAAAACTTCAAACCAACTTTAAATACAGACTCGATAACGATTATTAATGACCAAAAACGTAGGGGCCTTTAAAACAATCGCAAATGTAAAAGGATTTAAATCAAACCGAGGCTACCATCCATGAAAATATCCATTAATCCCGCACATCCATGACAAATTTAACCATTAAACAGTGTAGAAATGCACCCACCATGAATGTAAATGTCATTTCGTTGCAACATATGAAATTAGAGTATCAGAACTTGGCTTTGATACCAATTGAAGAATCTTACCGAAGAGTTCCATGAGAGCGTTCAGATCGCTCCAATCTCACCGTGACCGAAATACATATTATACATTCAAACGCATAGTTATGCAAACTAACAATCAATTAAAGGCATGCTTTGAACAAGAAATAAACGAGGGAGAGAGTTGCCATACTAGTTGAAGACAATCTTCAAACCTCGGAACACAATGCAGTGGAAACCTCTACCCGATCAACCAACGGCCGAATAGATGCGTCAACTGCAGCAATACGAACAACAACGAATTCACGAACGCAACGAGGACGACAACACTAGAAAAGAGCCCTAGGTATTATTGGAGTGAGAACCCAAAGCGTGATCTTTGGTGAATTTGGTAGAAGAAGGAGGAGGACCAGATCGTGTAGGCAATAAGCAAGTGGGAGAGAAAAAGGCACTATCGTATAACACGATGCTTATCATTTAGGAGAAACTACACGATCATGTAGGTTTTACTAAACGATCGTTTATGAAATTGTATACGATCGTTTAAGAAACTCGACACACTATACGATCGTTATGGAAAGCTTTCTGATCGTGTAGGAACTAGTGTGCGATCGTTTAGGCACGAGGTGGACGATCGTCTAGACGAAGAGCAACTATCGTATAGGCTCTCGAAATACTTAAGCGATCGACTAGATTTTACCAGAGCGCTCTCTCTATTTCTTTTGGACGAGTGATTCAAAATGAAAACCATTTTCATTTAAATTCATTGGTTACAATAACCGGCGCTACCCCACTAACGCACGTCCGAATGTGAAAAATTAGTTTAATTATCATATAATTAACCAATTAACTAATAATAAATATAATCATATTATATCTTTACCCTATAGTTTGATATCACATATCTACTATAGTATTTTCTCCTCTACTTTATATAAATCATATTTATATCTAATTTTCTCCAAAATAATGTATCTCATATATTTAGTCAATTATATCATATATAATTAACTAGTCCAATTATATCATATATAATCAAACTTCTTCTTTTCAATTTGAACATTTCAAATTAACCCAAACACTGGTTCTCGACTTTATCTAAGTTACCCAGGGGACCTAATGAACCTGTGGCTCGAAGCTTCAACGGTCTGTGAATAACTGATTAAACTCTTTAGCCACGAGATCCACCATCCGTTAACTGTCAGACATTCCACTAAAGATCAACAACTGAACTCTTTTTACTACAGATATATTTCTGTGTCCATCGGATAAAACCAATCATGAGTACAATGACCCTTCACTAATGCTCGTAAGTACAGCTGGGCCAAATTACTGTTTTGCTCATGTAGTTACATCTCACTCCTTAAGTACCGCTGATTCTTCTAATAAATAATATAACATAGTCAGACTATGTGTGAACACCTCTCGGGCCAAGAGAAGGTGTGTGGCGTCACATCGTTCAAGCTCTGGAATCAGCCCTTAAAGGAGCTATCTATCTACTTACCCGTGTTTCAGGGAAGAAGTAAATTTCATCTTGTGTAGCTGATTTCCCAGCTCCCAAATCAGACGAATCCCCAAAATGGTAGGTTTGAATCGGCGACTTGGCCACTCGTACCTATACAAATCAAAGGACCACCCTCAATGGCAGAAGTTCCCAACTCACTCAGGATTAAGGTCATGTTACCTATGGTCATCCTAGTGAAGTGAAGTGTCTGTCATTAAATGTGTTATATAACGAGACGTTAACACTTCGTGGTCAGGTTTTATACAAACTCTTTGTATAGGACGCCCTCGCTCGCATGTCCCCAACACGAATGATTAGGATCAGACTATTTGTGACAAGTCACAACACCTGTGACCATTCCACAAAGCGGGCCGCATCTATAGCGTTACCAAGATAAGGTTTCCCTCCTATATCCATATACTACAGACCATTTTGGTTATCACACAAGACATGATCCACTTGTATGTCACCACATACATGCTTGAGTCATATACAGATAACCAGGGATTTTATGTTTATTGGTTTGTGGTAAAGCAAATAAAACAAGTAACTGAGCAAAAATATAAGATGTGAAGTAAATATCATATATTATACAACACAAGCATCGTACAAATTGTTTACAAACTATAAGACACGAGACTTTAGAGCATCAACCTCAACAATCTCCCACTTGTCCTAAAACGAAGTGAGGTGTACAATAAACTAGTACAAAACAATAAACTAGGGCATAAAAGCCTAGTACAAGAAAATCTCCCACTTACCCTAGTTCAGCTGCGAGCAATCCTATAGACCTATGCTCCGTAAGTGACCTTCAAACATGGTAACCGTGAGAGCCTTCGTAAACGAGTCAGCAACATTGTGCTCCGAAGCGATCTTTGTGACGATCACGTCCCCTCGATGCACTATCTCATGGATCAGATGATACTTCCACTCTATGTGTTTGCCGCGCATGTGACTCCTCGGCTCCTTGGAGTTCGCCATTGCCCTACTATTATCACAATAGAGGTTAACAGGCCTAGACATATCTGGAACAACTTCCAGTTCTGTCAGGAAGTTTCTGAGCCAGATGATCTTCTTAGCAGCTTCGCAAGCCGCTATGTACTCTGGCTTCATAGTGGAGTTGGCGATGCACCCCTGCTTAGTGTTTCGCCACACTACAGCTTCTTCGTTAAGAGTAAAGACTGACCCTGACGTGGACTAGCGAGAGTCCTTATCAGTCTGAAAGTCAAAATTCGTGTATCAAGTAAGGATCAAATCCCTGGTACCATACATGAGCATGTAGTCCCTCATTCTCCGAAGATACTTGAGGATGTTCTTCATTGCGGTCCAATGACCTTGGCCTGGGTTAGATTGATAGCTATTGACTATGCCCACAGCGTAGTAGATATCTGGACAAGTATAGAGCATCACGTACATCAAACTGCTAACGGAAGACACATATGGGACCCGTCTTATCTTCTCAACCTCTTGAGGCATCTTAGGACACATGTCCTTAGACAAAATGCCTCCATGCCTGAACGGTAGTAGGCCCCTCTTGGAGTTCTGCATCGAGTACTTGAGCAACATTTTGTCAATGTACGATGCTTGAGATAATGCTAGCACTTTGTTCTTACGATCCCGAAAGATTTGTATACCTAGAACAAACTGAGCCTCTCCCCAAATCTTTCATTTGGAATTGGGTCGCTAGCCAGTTCTTAACTGTAGTCAGTAGACCTACATCATTCCTAATGAGTAGGATATCAGCTAAGTACAACACTAAGAAGACTTTTGAAGCATTCATGATCTTTTTGTAGACACAAGGTTTATCAACGTTTTGGTCAAAGCCCTACGACTTGATCGTAGTATCAAACCATATGTTCTAAGATCGAGACGCCTGTTTTAGTCTATAAATGGAGCGATTCAATTTGTAAACCTTTTGCTTTTAACCTTAGGCTATGAATCCCTCGGGTTGCACCATGTAAATGGTCTCCTCAAGATTTCCATTCAGAAAGGCCGTCTTGACGTCTATTTGCTAGATCTCATAATTATAATAAGTTGTAATGGATTGGAGGATGCAGATCGACTTTAACATGGCAACAGGCGAGAAGGTCTCCTCATAGTCGACTCCTTCTACCTAGGTATAACCCTTTGCCATAAGTCGAGCCTTGAAGGTCTGTACCTTCCCATCAACACCCTGTTTGCGCGTGTAGATCCATTTACAACCTATAGGTCTTAACCTATCAAGCTGATCTACAAGATCCCATACTAAGTTGAAGTACATCGACTCCATCTCGAGATCCATGACCTTGACCCATTCATCCCGGTTAACATCCTCCATTGCCTTTTTATAAGACAACGGATCCTCAATGTCTTCGTCTGCTACCATAGTAAGGATTTCCATGAAACCTAGACAGCGAACGGGTGGGTTTGAAACCCTCTCACTACGTTGAGGTACCCTCAACTCTTGAGGTGGAACCAACCTACTGGATGAACTCCCATCAACAACTCTTGCTAATGTAGTAGGCTCTTCAACAACTCTTGTTGAAGTATCAGTAGTTTCATTGGAAAGCTCACGCAACACGACTTTGCTTCGTGGACTGTGCTTCTTATATGATCCTTCTCCAGGAAAGTAGCGTTTGTTGAAACAAACACCCAATTTTCCATCGGATCATAAAAATAAACCATTCGTGTACTTTTGGGGTAGCCTACAAAGAGGCATAACCTCGACTGTCGTTCCAACTTCTTGAGATTAACCTCAAGCACATGTGCAGGGCAATCTCAAATGCGGAAGTGACGTAAACTAGCTTTATGCCCATTCCACAACTCTAGAGGTGTTCTGACAACATCTTGGAAGGAACACAGTCGAGTATGTGTACCGCAGTCTCCACTGCGAAATCCCAAAATGGGTCTGGTAAGGAAGCGTAACTCATCATCGAGTGAACCATGTCTAACAAGGTCCTATTTCTCCTCTCTGCTACACCATTTTGCTGAGGTGCACCCGACACTGACAGTTAAGAAACGATTCCATGTTCTATCAAATAGTCCTAGAAGGCTGAGTCCAAAAACTCTCCACCTCGATTAATCTGTCTATCTAATGCGTTTTCAACATCAGCCTCGAACTCTTTGAACTTTTCAAAGGATTCAGACTTCCGTTGTATAAGATAAACATACCCGTACTTTGAGTAATCATCAGTAAAACTGATAAAATATTCATAGCCACCTCGGGCTCACACATTCATAGGACCACAAAGGTCAAAATATACTAACTCAAGAGGCTCCTTGGCTCTATAATATTTTACAGTAAAAGGTCGTTTAGTCATCTTACCCTAAAGGCAAGATTCACACATTGGTAAAGAATTTTCTTCTAACTCACTTGGAAGTCCATTTTTCACCAATCTCTTAATCCTATTGAGATTGAAGTGCCTTAAACGAAGATGCCAAAGTTGGACATTTTCTTTTGGAGAAATTCGTCGACGTTTTGATTGAGTTACGACAGTTTTGAACAATTCAGTATTATAGAAGGAATTAATGGCTAATGGCCTTAACACATATAAATTTGATACCAGATTTGTTGTTCAAATAAAAACACCATCTTTATGAATAAACGCTTTATCCACATTGAAAGAGATAGTATACTTACATTGCAATAAACACTTTACAGAAATTAGGTTTCTTTTTAGTTCGGGAACAATATATACATCATTTAAAATAAGAAACCTATTATGTAAAGTTAACCGGAGTCCTCCCACTGCCACAACTGAGATGACGTGCCTGGTGTCTACTCGCATTGTCATCTCACCAGCCTCCAGCTGTCGCCAAGATCTAATCCCCTGAAAAGAAGAACAAACATGGTTAGTGGCACCCGAATCAATTATCCAGGCAGTATATCATTCTCCACTAAACAATTTTCAAGAACAAGTAAATCACATTTAGCTTTATCAGCCTTGGGCCTTAGCCTTGATTTCTTTCTTCTTTTTCAGGTACTGAGGACAGTTCCTCTTCCAGTGTCCATCTTGGTTGCAGTGGAAACAGTTTCTCTTAGCAACCTGTGGACGCCTCCTTGGGGCGACAGGCGGTGGATTAACAGGTACCTTCTCTTTTCCCTTACCACCATTCTTCTTCTTCTCTTTTGTAGAGTTAGAAGTAGAAGGTACAGACTTCGTTCCTGAGGTCGAGCCTCTATGGAATGTCTTGGAGGATAAAGCAACATTTGCCTCACCCTTCTGCCTCTCCTTATTTTTTAGTAAAGATTGGTATGTGTACAACTTATGAGGAGAGTTGTAAGGTTATATTTCACATTGTTGAGAATCACTTTGTTAACAAAGTGCAGGAAGCTCTCCAGCAAAGAATGCAAGATTATGCTAACCTGGCTGCCTTAATCGATGGTAGACCCATTCAACTCCGCCAAGGGGACCATCATGTTAAGCACATGTTCATGAACAGAGGTTCCTTCTTCCATTTTGGAGTTGAATATGTATTTAAGAGCCTCATGCATAAGCTGTTCAGACGGTTGTCCAAACATCTCCCGCAAGGACTCCATGATCTCACGCGCTGAGACCGTAGACTCATGTTTCTTGGAAAAGTCTTCAGAAAGACTTACCAAGGTGTAGGCTGGGGGCTTCTCATTCGCCCATGTCCATCGCTCGTATGTCTTCTGAACATTTTGAGCCGAATTCGAAGCTGGAATAGGAGGACAGACCTCTGTGAGAGCGAACATGAGATCCTTGATGATTAAGATCATCGTGATCATATGTTTCCATGTTGCGAAATTATCGCCAGTAAGTTTTTCGGCGCTTAGTAATGCCAACGTGGCTATTGCCATTTTGAAAAAGTTGCTGAAAATACGAACAAAATTTTATAGATTTTGCTAAACCACTTTTAAACCAATCAGTTTTGCAAAACAATTTCAAGTACCCTAAGTTATAGACTTCTATTTTGCAATGATGCCCAAGTGAGGCATGACAAACATCACTAGTGTGGTGATCAGTTGCCCCTTCACTGGAATGAGACATTCTCAATCATTAGGAAGAACCAACTCTTGGAACTGAACCTAACATCCACCATTTTTCATTCCAGAATCGTTAACCTTTAACTATTCCTCGTAAGTGTAACCCCTCGCTTTTGGTGCCAGAGTCTCGTCCTAATGAGGCCACCATAGGGAAAAAGCAGATTAGGACAAGAGACTAAGTTACCTTATCCTTTTACAGGAGATCAAATAAAGAAATGCACAAAACTGTCATCCTTTAGGGGGACACTCCCAGGGTCCCTCGAAGCGATGCACAGTAACTTTATTCAACCTAACGAAGGAGTCCGAGGGATATGCTATCGCACTTCCCGCTCCCACTTACTATGAACACTCCCTTCATCCACCTTGATATTGACCTACCCAAATACCATCCGTTAGTGGGACACGCCAAAGGTGCCACGAGGCCGAGGGTAGATCTCACGGTGTGGACTATTTAGGAGAAACGTGAAAGGTTTAAGTGAAGCATCTTATGTCCCAAGTACCTCAAACTCAATGTTCTACCTAGGGTTCATTAACCTAGACAATCTGGCAACTGATTTTAGTCTAAGTTGTCTTTTTAAACTCTGCTCATAAACAACGTTTGTCTATGAAATATGAATAAGTTCAAGTAGTCACATATAAACACTTAATGGATTGTCCTTAACTTGCATGCATGCATCAAATCTATCTAATTCACCTTGTCAGGTAAGTTCCCAGGTAGGGGTCACGTTTCCGTCAACTTAAATACCCCAGTCTAGACAGAACCCACCTTAGGCAAAAGGTCCCTTATAGATAGATTTGCTACACTTTGACTTTTTATTAGCCAATTTAATCCATTAAACTGATTAAAAGCTAAAGACTTAGGGTTGCTAATCGTATTAGAACTGTGATCTTTGGTCTATGTGATCCAAGTTTTAAACATTTTAAAATCATGAATTAAATCTAAGTGAGCATGCATGTCTTTTTTATTTCTTTTTGGTTCTAATTTCTTTTTAACTTTTAAAAAGAAACAATTAAAACCATTGCACACAATGAGGTGTTAATAACATTTATAAAGTAACCTATGTGTCATGCTTCATGCAATTTTCGGTCATTACTATATATAACTTTAATATAACGTGTAACAACCAAGTAAACATGCTATCATTTACCCTTATACTATAACAATTATAATATAAAGATGATGCATGTCAATGCGTTTTATGCATGCATAAATGTAATTCTTATATTATATGATGCATGAGTATTCTCTTATATAATTAAATCATGCTTCTCTAAATAATAACAATTAGAATAAAGAGATGATGCATGACCATTATATAACCTAAGGTGGGATTTACTATATGTGCATACCATATGACATATAAAAAACATACATCGCATGTGATGGAACTCGAGACATATGCAGCGGAAAAAAGGACGTAATTACACTCTAATTGCTTTTAATTTAAAGGCAGAAACATGCAATTTGAAGAAAAAAACAGTAATTAACTTACTTTTGAAGCTCCCGAAAACCGCTTTTCCTTGCTGAATCTCGACTTGAACTCTTTCGGACCACCACTAGAGTTGATCTACTATCCTCTGGACTAAGAACCAAGATGTGGGACCCGGTGGATGAAGAAAACCGAGAGAGAGAAAGAGATGGAAAAAAGAAATGGAATTTTGGATTAGGTTTGTGTTTTAAAATTTTCTCCAAAAAATGTGATTTTTCTAGCCCAAATTTACAAAACAATTTTGGCAAAATGGAAAAAAAATTTTCATTCAAAATGAAAGCCCATTTTATAGAAAAAACCATGTAACAATTGCATGAACCAAATCCACAAAAACCCAACACCTATAATCCACTATCTTAGTGGGTTTAATGTCTCTACTATAAACCAACACCTAGCCCACTATTTTGTTAGTGGAATTATCCAACAAAGTTTTGATTTTCCCACTAACTTTAGTCAAAGGGCAAATTAGTCATTTAGTCAAAGTCAAACTTTGACCAAAAAGTCAACATTTTGACTTTTTCTGATTTTTTTTCGCGTTGACTAATTTTGACCTCCCGAGCATGAATCCGCATTTATTTTCTCGAAATTCAAATCACATTTGAATATAAGGTCGGTCAAAGTTTGAATTTTTAAAGTCAAAAGTCAACTCTTTGATTTTTTACATCTTTGACCATTTCCATTATTTCTGAGCTTCCGAATATGAACGTATTCATATTCTTGGTATTTAAATCACATTTAAATATTAAAGCTGTATCTCTAAACTGAAAAATCTAACCACTATATCACATATACTTGTCGGTTTCTCTCTCTTCACCTAATTCGAACAATTCGAATCATTCTATCATACTATTCTAATTTTATTCCTTATAAGCTAGTAGGGGAACCTAATGGACCTATAGATCATGGGCTCCAACGATCCGAGATTAGCTGGCTAAACTCTTTAGATGGAGCTAAGCAACATTCGTTAACTAACGTGTCATTCCACTATTGTCCCGTAGTTGCACTCCCCTCACTATAGATATATTTATGTCCATTTGATATAACCATGATTAGTAAGCTAATCCTTCACAGGTTTTTCTTAATCTCGGCTGGGTCATAAAAATCGTTTTACCCCCAAGACTACATCTTGTTCCTTAAGTTTCACTGATCCTCTAATGAATAATTGGTTTAAGGTTCAACCTATAAACCAAATCCCTCTCGGGCCATGGAGAGGGTGGGGTCCCTTGTTCAAGACCTGGATTCAGTACTAAAGGGAACAATCTATCTACTATCCCTATAACAGGTAGGAGTGAATTGCATCTTGCACCCTATTCAGCTATCCACCCGATCTTAGTGAATTCCATCTTGCACCCTATTCAGCTATCCACCCGATCTTACCTCTGTATGGGAGGCTTATTGGGCCAGTGATATTGAGCTGCCCGCACCTATGCAGATCTAAGGATAATTTCGAGTGAGCAGGAGTTCATAGTTAGCTCAGGATTAAGATTTAAGTTACCTAGGTCATCAATTAACGAAATAGTCAATTTTATACATAAAACGACATTTAGAATATAAAAAGTGACTATTTCATGGTTCAGTCTTATGTAAACTCTTTACATAGGATGCCCACACTCACATATCTCTATTTGAACGATTCAAGATCACATCGTTTGTACTAACTACAAAGTGGGCCGCATCCATAGTGTCCCCAGAATAAGGCGCCCAACCTTATTCATATACTATAGACCATTTTGGCTATATATTTGAACTTGATCCACATTTATGTCACTACATAAAGTTCAAACTACATTAAATAGCCCCATGACCTTAGTTTATTAGATTCAAGATTACAATTTCAATAACAAATTTATCGAAAAACAAAACAGAATATGTTTATTAATTTACAAACTACGAGTTTTAGGACATAAAATCCAACAGCATGTAATAAATAAAGGATTAATGGATCGGGATGAGCCTTTACAAAAATCGGAATGAAAAAATCCTATCTATTACATTTTTCATCGAGCAAACCAGTTCACAGGTGAACCGGGTCTTAAACTGCCAGAAGACTCTATCGTGTAGTAAACGCAGCAAGTAGACGATCGTTCAACGTGCACTAAACAATAAAAGCATAATTAAACGGTCGCATAAACGACGCCGAGGTTGCGAAGCTTGATCGTCTATGCGATTGCTTAGCGCGACGACAAGTAAACGATTTACCTTCTGTTACTAAGCGATTGTTTAGTCAGTTACTAAGCGATGAAACTTGTTGACCTAAACGATTGTCCAGTATGCGTGCACGTTAAACGATATGTGAGTATCTCATCGTCTACATGACTTGATACTCTATGATCGCATACCCGATCGTGAAAACGATATGATCAACTCTTGATCGCATACCCATCGTTTAACTGATGCGTTCAACAGCGATCGCGTACTCCATCATCTTTACGATGCGATCAACAACGATCGCATACCACATCTTCTGCACGATACGATCGACCTTAGATCACCTCCTTCCTCGAAGAACAGCAACGCTTGCACAGATCTACTTCTTTGAACGACTCAAAACTTCAAACAAACTTTGAATACAGACTTGATAATTTGGTAAAGGAAAGAGGAAGACCAAATCATGTAGGCGATAAGCAAGTGGGAGGGAAAAAGGTGCTATCGTATAGCACGATGCTTATCGTTTAAGAGAAACTACACGATCGTATAGGTTTTACTGAACAATCATTTAGGAAATGGTTTACGATCGTTTAACAAACTCGACACACTATACGATCGTTTAGGGAAGCTTTCCAATCGTGTAGGAACTAGTGTGCGATCATTTAGGCGCGAGGTGGACAATCGTCTAGACGCAGAGCAACTATCGTATAGGCTCTCGAAATACTTAAGCGATCGACTAGATTTCACCAGCGCTCTCTTTCTATTTCTTTTGGACTGGAGATTCAAAATGAAAACCATTTTCACTTTAATTCATCGATTATAATAACCAAACTGCCCCACTAACGCACGTCCGAACGTGAAAAATTGGTTTAATTATCATATAATTAACCAATTAACTAATAATAAATATAATCATATTATATCTTTACCCTATACTTTGATATCACATATCTACTATAGTATTTTCTCCTCTACTTTATATAAATCATATTTATATCTAATTTCCTCCAAAATAATGTATCTCATATATTTAACCAATTATATCATATATAATTAACCAGTCCAATTATAACATATATAATCAAACTTCCTCTTTTCAATTTGAACATTTCAAATTAACCCAAACACTGGTTCTCGACTTTATCTAAGTTACCCAGGGGACCTAATGAACCTGTGGCTCGAAGCTTCAACGGTCTGTGAATAACTGATTAAACTCTTTAGCCACGAGATCCACCATCCGTTAACTGTCAGACATTCCACTAAAGATCAACAACTGAACTCTTTTTACTACAGATATATTTCTGTGTCCATCGGATATAACCAATCATGAGTACGATGACCCTTCATTGATGTTCGTAAGTACTGCTGGGCCAAATTACCGTTTTTCCCCTGTAGTTACATCTCACTCCTTAAGTACCACTGATTCCTCTAATGAACAATACAACATAGTCCAACTATGTGTGAACACCTCTCGGTCCAAGAGAAGGTGTGTGGCGCTACATCGTTCAAGTACTGGAATCAGCCCTTTAGGGAGCTATCTATCTACTTACCCTTGTTTCGGGGAAGGAGTGAATTCCATCTTATGTAGCTGAGTTTCCAGCTCCCAAATTAGACGAATCCCCAAAATGGTTGGTTTGAATCGGCGACTTGGCCACTCGCACCCATACAAATCAAAGGACCGCCCTCAATGGCAGGAGTTTCCAACTCACTCAGGATTGAGGTCATATTACCTATGGTCATCCTAGTGAAGTGAAGTCTTTGTCATTAAAGGTGTTATATAAAGAGACGTTAACAGTTCGTGGTCAGGATAAGGTTTCCCTCCTATATCCATATACTACAGACCATTTTGGTTATCACTCAAGACATGATCCACTTGTATGTCACCATATGCATGCTTGAGTCACATATAGATAACCAGGGATTTTATGTTTATTGGTTTGTGGTAAAGCAACTGAAACAAGCAATTGAGCAAAAATACAAGATATGAAGTAAATATCACATATTATACAACACAAGCGTTTGTACAAACTGTTTACAAACTACAGGACATGAGACTTTAGGGCATCAAGCCCAACAGATCCTACGTGGGAAATCCTATTATCCAGTTAAGATCCAATGTAGAACAATAACAGTATGTTGCCTGCTGCACAACCTGATAACGAAGGAGATGGGCCAAACTACAATGTTTGGAATAACGGATGATGAAGATTTTACATCTAACGAGCTCGGCGATGAAAGTATAGAATTTATTAAAACATCCGACGAATGGACCAGTTTTAGGGATGAGTTAGCGACGTGAATGTTCGATGAATGGAAACAAGCATCATGAGCACAAAGTTCTTATTCAATTAGTTTTACTATGAATAACTTCCTCTTACTTTTAGACTATGTATTCTTTCGGTTCAAACAATCTACTGTATTGAATTATTTTAATTTATGTTGTGTTAATTGGTTCATGTGAATGATGAAACATGTTTTACGTTATCCGTACTCAAACTTTGTTTATCTAACATTGCCTAATTTATTTTATTAAATTATACGTATGTTTAACTAAATGGCAGGACGTGAGAAAATGACAAAACATATTTGGACAAAGGTTGAAGATGCACGATGAGTGGAGTCACTATTGCAGTTGGTAGAAACAGGTTGGCAAGCTGATAATTGAACATTCAAGCCTTGCTATCTACAGCAGCTACAACTTCTACTTACGAAAAAAATTTCTAGCTGTTCCATCGGGCTATCGACAATAGAGTGCAAGGTTAGATTTTTAAAGCGACAATATTGTGCAATCGCTGAGATGCTAAGTAATGCAGGCAGTGGATTTGGTTGGAACGACAAGTTCAGATGTGTGAAAGTAGAGAAAGACGTTTTCAATGTATAGGTTCGGGTAAGAGAACACATTATAGTATTATTATCTTACAATGGTGGACTCTTTCTAATATAATATGATGTTCTAACATAATATACGTTCCTGTTTGTAGTCCCATCCCAATGCGAAAGGTTTGAGACACAAACGATTCCTTCACTATGATGAGCTTTAAATCGTATTTGGGAAAGATAGAGCCACTGGTGAAGGCAGTGAAACCCTTTACGATCAAGTATCTGCAACAGATGAACATTTAGAGGATATTCGATTGGGATCACAAGTTAATGAGCAACAAGAATGTATATCTAGCATGAACATACCAAACGTTGATGGGATGGATGAGGTTTTCCAAGATACACCCATCAATAGGCATACTGGATCAAGTAATGATACGAGAGGAATGAAACGTGAGAGAACTCTCTTCCAATCTGAAATGCTTGACATTGTACGCACAACAATGGACGTGCAGAAAAGTAAAATAGAGAAACTTGTACAATGGCAGAAAGAGAAATATGAATTGGAGCTCAGAAGGCATCAGGAGGTCATCGAAGAAATCTACTATGTTGAGGGTTTAGTGAAGGACAATCAGTTGACCCTCATAAATCTGTTGGTGAATGATATTCAGTGAACAGACAATTTTCTAGCCATTCCACCACCATTAAGGAAAAGGTATTGCATGCATTTGTTGGGCAAGATTAACTAATTTTTTTTTTCCGGTGTTTGCAAGTTGGTTTGTTGTTATTTTTTGTAACTTCCCTAGTCTCTTATTCCATAGGTTTTTAATATTTGTTTATTTTTTTGTGACATATACGAATGACCCGTGGTATGAGGCCCTTGGATATGGATGAAAATATTTCTAACCAAGTTGTAAAATGGTCATGTATAGAACCATCAAACTATGTAAAATCTTTTGAGGGGAATGAATTTAATGAATTTCATATCTGGTCTAATTTTTTTACTTTATCAGTGGAATGAATTTAATTAATTTCATATCTGGTTTAAACTAACACTATTTTGTAAAACCATTTGGCTTTCTTTGATGAGAAGTTTGGAATGAATAATATAAAATTGAACTGTATACCATATCTTGAGATTGGAAAGAATTAAAAAAAATGCAATTAGTGTCTTATTCAAATAAGATGAATACAATAATTGGATTATAAGATTAAAAAAAAAGTGTTCATACAGACAAATTATTATAGAGTACAAAAACTGAACCAGATAGTACTGATATAACAACTATGCACACCTAAACACAGACATATCAACTCAGATATGACAACTCTGCACACCCAAACACAGACATCTCAACTTAGACATAACAACTCTACATACTTAAATACAGACATCAGAACTCCCCAGACATCAGAACTCTCTATACATCAGAACTCTCCACATCCTCTATCATCTCAGTGCCCCAAATAGCTCCTAAAAGAAAAAATGCAAATTATCCTCCCAACTTTTTCTTCTTCTTCTTTTTTATTTTTATTTTTTTAATAATTTAAATATCAAATTGTGTGACTTGAAGGATGGGTAAAATTGAAATTATATTATAGTTTTTAAAATATTTATGGAAATGTGGTTGTTCGCACGAGGTATCCAGAGAAACTTGTTTTGTGGAGTTGAACTTAAGTTGGTGTTGATATTGATGTTAATTTGATGCGATGTGGTTCGATCTCTAGCGCTTGATCCTCTGATTCTCTCTCGGTTGAATGCATATGCTTGATGTATAGAAGGGGGCGTGTGGGTGTTCTTGAGCTTCGAGTCTTGGAAGAATGCTTGTATCTTTAAAGGACTTCAGTCTTCAAGCGTGTTCAGAATGCTTGTATCTTTTTCAGCCTTCAGAATACTTGTGTCTTCAAAGGACTTCAGTCTTCAAGCGTGATCAACTTTAGGAGTCAATGAGTCTTTTAATTGTGGAGAATTCCCTCTAAGCTTTTTGGAGTGTAGAATTACTGTCCTCTATAAATGAGAAGAGCTTCTCTATTTATAGAGTTCACAGGTGGGCTTGGGCTTGGCCCTTGGGTTTGAGGAGATTGAATCTTCAGCTTGTAGGTTGTGAAGATACGGCCAGTTTGTTGAAATCTTCTAATCTTCAAAGCTTCAAATAGTTTAGATCTTCAGTTCTTCAGAATTTGAGAACTTTAGTCTTCGAAGCTTGAGAAGCTTCAATCTTCAACACTTGAGAGCCCGAGTCTTGGATCTTGGGAGCTTAAATCTTCAGAGCTTTAATATGTCTTCTGATCTTCAGAGCTTTAATATCTTCTGATCTTTAGAGCTTTGATATATCTTCTGATTTTCAGAGCTTTAGTAACTTTTGATCTTCAAAGCTTTAGAGGAGTTATGTTCTTCAGACCCGTGGAGCTTCAGACTTCAAATCTTCAGAGAGTTTTTGCCTTCAATTCTTTCAACCCCTTCCCAAATGAAGATATAATGCCTCTATTTATAGAGGTTTCTCATGGGCGTTACATGGGCTTGGTCGGTCCATGGGCTCGACTAATTGGATTTGGGCCTTATTTGACATTTTGGTCAAATTAAGTCTATTTTTGGGCTAAATTGGACTTTTAGCCCAAATAATAATATCAAATCGAACCGAAGTAATTTTATTCAATCCAACGATTACAAAGGAAGCATGTGGCATCATCAGAATTTGTCTTCAACTCCAAACACATGTCAACTCCTAATTGGTCCCAAATTTGATGATTTGGAATTTCGTCATGAATGACATGGCAATTTGTGATTGGTCCCAAATTTCTACTTCAACAAATGTCCCATTTTCGAGATTTATGCACATATATGGCTGGATGAATCTCGAAAAATATAAAGTTGTAATAGAAATTCAAATATATCTGCTCTTGAATTTTATCTCAATTGATGTGTTAGTCAAACTATGAATTTAGTATATAAGTTTAACTCAAATTTGAGATAAAATTTGGAATATAGTCAAATTTTAGTTTGAGATTTTACCCCAATTTGATTTAGAAATGGGATAAAAGCTAAACTTGATTTGAATTTGTGATAAAATTTGGAATATGACCAAATTTTGACTTACATTTTATTCACAATTTAATCTCAAAGTTGAACAATTTGAGTTTGGATAAAATTTGGAATATAGCTCAATTTTATTTGGAAATGAGTATAAAAGCTAAAATTGATTTAAATTTGAGATAAAATTTGGAATATAGTCAAATTTTAATTCGGAAGGTTTTAGATTACTCTAAATTTGGATGAAGTTGAGATAAAAATTTGGAAGATGCCCAAATTCAAATTTTACATCAATTTGAGGTTTTATCTTTAATTTAATTTGGCTTTGATGATAGAAGGCTAAATTTGGATAGAATTTCGAATCTTAACTTGAATTTGGAATATAATTTTAATTTTGTTCTAATTTTGACTTTGCATAAAATTTGGAGTATGCCAAATTTTGACTTGAAAAAGATTTGAATTTCAAATATAACTTGTATTCAATCCAAAAATTTGGTTTGGATTTGGATTAAAATCCTATCTCTATATAGAATTGGAATATACTTCAAAATTCTCATCTTTAAATTTATCTAGCCAATTGGCCTTAAATTTAAATAATTCTATACTTGGCTTTTACTTTTACCTGTAATGATCCCACTTTTTTTTTTTTTTTTTTTTAGTTTCAAATTTGTCTAAAACCCAAACTTTGTGAAACTTGGCCTCGACTTAACTTCTTCAAGATTTTATGGAAGAATAAACCCCAATATTAGTTAGGATTTTATTTATTTTTTCATAATTTCTCTAGACGACACTTCTCCTCCTATAAATTAGGATGGAATTAACCCATTAGAAATCAAGCTTGGGCTCTTTGAAGCTTTTAATTGCTTTGTTCTTCCTTTTTTTTTAATGGTTGAAAGGAGAAATCCACAATCGTTGGTGTTGAGCATTGTCATGAATGGCTTTTGTTGCTGCCATAACTTTGCCATTGGTTCTTTGGTTGTCGATTTTTTTTTTGAGTTTTACATTTTCTGTAACCTTTGAAACTGCCTCAGTTCACCAGTCGACTTTGCTACCTATCGTCACACACTGTCACCCGTCGACGAGTGCCCATCGACGTGATCGAGCTGGAAACGCTAGAATCATGTGTGAGAGAGGGAAAGAACAGAATGGGAGAGATAGAGAGAACAGAGGGTGAAGGACAGAGAAAGAAAATGGGAATGGGGGGTGGCAGCGGCAAGGCACAAGAGAGATTTAGGGTTTTTTTTTTTTTAATTTTTTTTACATTTTTCCTCCTTTTTCCCTTTCCCTTTTCCCTTTTCTCTTTCTTTTTTCTTTTCTTCCCTTTTCTTCCTCTTCTCTTTCCCTTTTTCTTCTCTTCCTTTTTTTTTTCTTTTTTTTTTTATTGTTTTTTCTTTCTTTTTCTTTTTCTTTTTTTTTTTGTTTTCCTTTTTTTTCAAAGTTTTATTTGCTTTCTTTCTCTTTTCTATTTTTTTTCGATTGTTTTTCTTTGTTTTTTTTGTTTTCCTTTTTTTTTCAAAGATTTTTTTGCTTTTTTTTTTCTTGCTTTTTTTCAACACTTTTTTTTTTCACATGTTTTTTTTTTCTATTTCTTCTTTTTTTTTCAGAAGTTTTTTTGTTTTCTTTTTTTTTTTTTATTATTATTTTTTTACTAACTTGCCCTCCTACTATTTTTTTTGTAGGAGTTACAGCGCAACCAAAAGAGCACAATAAAACAAATTTTTTTAATCTCAACGACCCGTCTTTGGTGCACATAAGGACGACCTTGGCATGGTCTATCTATTGTATTCCTATTCGTGCTTCCTGATTGTCATGGGGGAACCCGCAAAAGCTTATGATCTTCTCATTCGATTGTAGCGCCGTTTGTGCATCCTAATCGTCATGGGAGGGCCCCGGTGCATCTCGATTGTCATGGGAGGGGCCCCGCAAAGGCTGATCCCAAAAAGGTCTACCTTGTACTACCGTTCGTACATCCTGATCGTCATGGGAGGGGCCCACACAAGGCTTACAACTCTCCCATTCGATCACCCTAGGGAGGATCCCGGAAAGGTCTTCCTTGTAACGCCGCTCGTGTATCCTCATCATCATGGGAGGGGCCCCGCAAAGGCTTACAACTCTCCTATTCGATCACTCTAGGGAGGATCCTGAAAAGGTCTATCAAAATTTGAAGGTGGGAAGAATATGTCATTAAGCTTTTGAGCAGATTCAGGTTGGCCTGAGTCGATCTCGCATATGAGGTGGAGTCGGAATGACCAGAGTTTTCCTCGCATATGAGGTGGAGTCGGATGGACCAGAGTTGTCCTCGTATATGAGGTAGAGTTAGGCAAACCAAACTTGATCTCACATCTGAGGTGGAACCACACCAACATTTTTGGAGAGGAAGCGAAGCTACACCAATATTTTGGAGAAGGGGTGAAGTTGTACCAACATTTTGGAAAGGAAACGAAACCGCACCATGACTTTGGAGATGGAGTGAAGCGCGTCATCAGTTTGGAGATGAAGTGAAACCACGCCATCATGGAGATGAAATGAAACCGCGCCATCAGTTTGGGGATGAAACGAAGCCACACCACGACTTTAGAGATGAAGTGAAGTCGCACCATCATTTTAGAGAGGAAACGAAACCGCATCACGACTTTGGAGATGAAATGAAGTCACGCCATCAGTTTGAAGATGAAGCGAAGCCACACCACAAATTTGGAGATGAAGTGAACCACGCTAGACTTTGGAGATAAAGCGAAATCGCGCCAACATTTTGGAGATGAAGTGAAGTCGCGCCATCAGTTTGGAGATGAAGTAAAGCCACGCCACGACTTTGAAGATGAAGTGAAGCCACGCCATCAGTTTTTAGATGAAGCGAACCACGCTAGACTTTAGAGATGAAGCGAAGCTACGCCACGACTTTGAAGATGAAGTGAAGCCGCATCATCAATTTGGAGGTGAAGCGAACCACGCCAAACTTTGCAGATGAAGCGAAGCTACGCCACAACTTTGAAGATGAAGTGAAGTCACGTCACAATTTTATAGACCGAGTCATTGAAGATGGAGCCAAGCCATGCACACCGACCATGAACTTGAAGGGATCCATGCACACCGACCTTTGAGCTTGAAGACGAAGCAGAGCCATGCACACTGACCTTGAACTTGAAGATGGAAGTGGGGCCATGCACGCCAATCTTGAACTTGAAGATGGAACAACTTCGATAGAGTCTCTGAACTTGGGGATGGAGAAGCATCAACGAGACCTTTACGTTTGAGTTTGACAAAGCATCGGAAAATCCTCCGCATTTGAGTTTGACGAAGCATCGGTGAATCCTCTGCACTTGAGCTTTAAAGAATCGGTGAATCCTCCGCATTTGAGCTTAAAGCATCGACGAATCCTCCACACTTGAGTTTGACGAAGCATCGATGAATCTTCACATTGGGCTCGACTTCGCGACTTTGAGTATGAAGATGGCATTGCAAAACCTCCAGACTTGAGCATGAAGATGAAGTATCAATGAAGCCTCTAAACCTGAAGATGGAGGAGCATCGATGAAGCCTCTGAACTTGAAGATAAAAGAGCATTGACGATGCCTCTGAACTTGATGATGGAGGAGTATCTAAGTTTGATTTTAAAGAGGAAGCGAAGCGCATTACAAGTGTGTACCTTTTATTTATTGTGCTGGCTCTTTACATGGGATGAACATCTTCAATCCATTGTGTTGCTCCCAATAGGGATGAACTTCTTCAATTTAGAGTGTCATTCTTTAATGGGGATGATCAACATCAATCTTGTAGTGTCATACTTAGGTGGTTGTGGTACATTTTCTAATGAACTAAACTTAAATTTCTTTAAGTTTCCTTCGTACCTTTAAAGAAAAGGATCAAATCATGATGTAGTTCAAGTTTTTTTTTTAACTGAACTGAACTTGAAGTTTCTTTCAAGCTGCCTACGTACCCTTCTTAATGATAGGGATCAAGTCATAATGTAGTTCAAAAAGAATGTTTTTTTTATGCGCGACTTAACTTAAATTACTCTAAGTTACCTATGTACCCTTTATAATGACGGGGATCAAGTCGTAACGTAGTTCGTAAAGAATGTTTTTTTTTAGGCCGTTCACATTTTAAGCTCATGCGGGCCAGGAGCATCATGCAGTTTAAGCTCTTGCGATGAAAAGCTTATTCATTTAAACTTTAGAAGTTCTTATTTCATCATGGTTTTGATCACCCTCTTCATTTGTAGCATTCGTCAATATGATGAGTTTTGGCTTCACTATCAAGGAACCTTCTGTACTTTTGTCAATAGAAAATTTCCTCTTCATGCGTGAAGGGATACGGTTGTGAATCTTATCATTGTTGTTTTCTTCATGGAATAACGTATTCTTCAAGATTTTCATCCTTCCTTTATGTTGATCGCTTGTTGTCTTGAGATGATCAAAAGCAGATGCTGAAGGTCGATCTTTCTTTGATGTGGATATACTTAGCCTTTTGAAGGCTGAAGTTCGAGTAAAAGTAGTTGTTGGACATTAGTTTTCTTCTCCTACCATGGCCATACTCAATCTTTGAAAGACTGAATATCGAGCACCTGAAGGCTTAATACGATCGAAGACAGAAGCTCTTTGCTTCATTTCTTCTGAGTCATTGACTTCTTCGACAGTTATATGATTGTTGTCGACTTCCACTATGCCGACAGTGTGACATGCAATAACTTCTGATACTTTCTCTAGATGATTATTGAGAAAGCTCATTGGGAGAAATTCTGTCGAACTTTTCGGCCGTCAGAATTGAGGAAAGTTCTCGTATTCATTCTTAGCAGGCTTAGGCTTCTATGTCATCTTTTTGCCTTTCTTTTTATGAGTCTTGTTCTTCTTCTATGGCTTCGATTGGAACGCGACTCTTTTTGGTTGGAGTTTGGCTGCCTTCTTTTTCGATAAGTTATAACTATCCATCTTTCGTTGTCATCTCCAAGGAGTTCATCTTTCTTTTTGGAATTTGCTGTTTGAATCTCTTGTTGGAACCAAACAACAACAGGCTCGAAGGCTCCAAACTGGATCAGGCTTTGTCTTTGAGCACGGGACACAGACAATGTTGGAACACTTGAAGTTGCCGCTACTGTAGCTTGATTTGTCTGAGCTATTTCATCCAAATCTAACTCAATCTTCTTTTCACGAGCCAACTTCAGAATTCGTTCCTTTAACATGAAACACCTTTCAACTTGGTAACTAATGACCCGAGGATACTTGCAGTAGTTAGAATCATCTACTTTTTCTGCTTGTTCTGGCCGCTTGCATTCCGGCAACTGAATAAGTTACTTCTCTAGCAATTGCTCTAACATATCTGCCACATCAGAGTCAGGGAATGGATAAACCTTATCTTATCTTTCTTTAAGAGTTGGACGACGCTTCTCGCCCTCATTGTGCCTTCTTTCAAATTTTGTTTGTTTTCCTTTAGAGGAAATTTTCTGCGGGGTCACATGAACGACCATAGATTTTTTTGTGGCACTATCCACGATCTTTTCAGTGCCCTTGGATTCATTCTTGTATTTTCTCCCTTCTGGGACTATAAAATCTTTAGTTCCCCTATTAGTGATGCTCAGCTCTATATCATGAACGCGTGTTGCCAACTCCTCAAATATACGAGGTTTTATCCCTTGTAGGATGTATAAAAGCTCCCAATGCATGCCTTGAGTGCACATCTCCATTGCAGATAATTTAGTGAGTCTATCTTTGCAATCCAGACCCAATGCTCTCCATCAGTTGATGTAATCGATGACTGTTTCTCCCTTCTACTGTTTGGTGTTCGTCAGCTCCATCATGCTAACAGTGTGCCTTGTATTGTAGAAGCGGTTTAGGAACTCTCTTTCTAGCTATTCCCAATTGTCAATCACTTATGGCTCCAAATCACTATACCAATCGAAAGCATTTCCTTTCAATGTACGAACGAACTGCTTGACTAGTGGTCTCCTTTGGCTTCTGCATTTTCGCAAGTTTCAATGAAGTGTGCAACATGTTGCTTTGGATTGTCGTTTCCATCAAACTGCTGGAACTTTGAAGGTTGATACCTAGCTGACATTCTCAGGTTGTCGATTCTCTTGGTGTACGGTTTGGAGTACAAAAAAAAAAGTTTGCAACGGTCCTCCATACTGAGCTCTTATGGAGTTTATGATCATATCCTGGAGTTGTTGAACTGGCAGGGAGGCAACAAAGGTGGATTATGGTGGCTGACTTCTTTCCTTTGTCATAGGCTTTTGTAGCTAGAGATTGACTCGACTCAACAATTTCTCGAGCCTGTATTTGATCTTTTAAAGCAACGATTTCATGATCTCGCTCTTCTACAGCTTTCATGAGGAGATTTATCTTTCTCTCCATCTCTGCCATGGCCGACTCAACCACTACGTCAGTCACCATTACAAACACTACATCAAAGTGCGATTCTTTATCTGATGGATCAATAGCAGAAGCATAGTTGTCGAACGAAGGATTTTCTTTGATGATGATACCACCTTTAGGAGATTCCATCAGTTGTTCTAAGATTTTCCCCGTGATGACAGAGTTTATGTAAGTGTCGCTCATGATGGTAGTTTTGGATGTAACTTTCTTTAGTGCCATATGTAGATTTGTTGATTTGGATTACGAAAGAGAGATGAGAGGTAGAGAGGGCCCACTGGGCGTGCCAATTTGTTCGCACGAGATTTCAAAAGAAATTTATTTCGTGGAACTTGAATTTTGTATTTGCATTAATCTTGTGGAAAGTGAGTACAATCTCTAATACATAGTATTTTGATGCTTTCAAAATAAATTATAATCTTTAAGTGGTTGATTTTCTTGAACGATCGACCTTTGGGCTTGTCGATCTTCTTGGGTGATCGGCCTTTGGGCTTGTTGATCTCCTTGGATGATCGACCTTTGGGCTTATTGATCTTCTTGGACGATCGGTCTTTGGGCTTGTTGATCTTCTTGGACGATCGGCCTTTGGGCCTTTTCATCTTCTTGGATGATCGGCCTTTGGGCTTGTTGATCTTTTTGGATGATCGATGTTTGGGCTTGTTGATCTTCTTGGATGATGGACTTTTAGGTTTGTTGATCTTCTTGGACGATCGACTTTTGGGCTTGTTGATCTTCTTGGACGATCGACCTTTGGGTTTGTTGATCTTCTTGGATGATCGACCTTTGGACTTGTTGATCTTCTTGGACAATCGGCCTTGGCTTGTTGATCTTCTTGGACGATCGGTCTTTGGGCTTGTTGATCTTCTTGGAAGATTAATGTTCACACAAGGCTTCCAGAGAAACTTGTTTCGTGGAGTTGAACTTAAGTTGGTGTTGATATTGATGTTAATTTGATGCGATGCGGTTCGATCTCTAGCGCTTGATCCTCTGATTCTTTCTCAGTTGAATGCATATACTTGATGTGTAGAAGCGGGGCGTGTGGGTGTTCTTGAGTTTCGAGTCTTGGAAGAATGCTTGTATCTTCAAAGGAATTCAGTCTTCAAGCGTGTTCAGAATGTTTGTATCTTTTTCAGCCTTCAGAGTGCTTGTGTCTTCAAAGGACTTCAGTCTTTAAGCGTGGTCAGCTTCAAGAGTCAAGAAGTCTTCTGATTGTAGAGAATTCCCTCTAAACTTTTTAGAGTGTAGAATTGCTGACCTCTCCAAATGAGGAAAGCTTCTCTATTTATAGAGTTCATAGGTGGGCTTGGGCTTGGCCCTTGGGTTTAAGAAGATTGAATCTTCAGCTTGTAGGTTGTGAAGATACGGTCAGTTTGTTGAAAACTTCTAATCTTCAAAGCTTTAAATAGTTCAGATCTTCAGTTCTTCAGAAATTGAGAACTTTAGTCTTCGAAGCTTGAGAAGCTTCGATCTTTAGCACTTGAGAGCCCGAGTCTTGGATCTTGGGAGCTTAAATCTTCAGAGCTTTAATATGTCTTCTGATCTTCAGAGTTTAATATCTTCTGATCTTTAGAGCTTTGATATATCTTCTGATCTTCCGAGCTTTAGTGATTTCTGATCTTCAAAGCTTTGAAGGAGTTATGTTCTTCAGATCCATGGAGCTTCAGACTTAAGATCTTCAGAGAGCTTTTGCCTTCAATTCTTCTAACCCCCTCCCAAATGAAGAGATAATGTCTCTATTTATTGAGGTTTCTCATGGGCCTTACATGGGCTTGGTCGGTCCATGGGCCTGACCCTTGGACCTGACTAATTGAATTTGGGCCTTATTTGACATTTTGGTCAAATTAAGTCTGTTTTTGGGATAAATTGGATTTTTAACCTAAATAATAATATCAAACCGGACCGAAGTAATTTTATTCAATCCAACAGTTACGAAGGAAGCGTGTGGCATCATCAGATTTTTTCTTCAGCTCCAAACACATGTCAACTCCTAATTGGTCCCAAATTTGATGATTTGGAATTTCGTCATGAATGACATGACAATTTGTGATTGGTCTAAAATTTCTCATTCAACAAGTGTACTTTTAAAAATATTTAGAAAAATATCGTAGTTTTCTAATAATTGGATTCTCTCTCTTCTTTTCTCTCCCAATTTCCAATAATCTTATAACTTACATTTTCTCTTTTTGTCTTTTCTCTTTCACTTTCCATCTCTCTTAATCTTTCTTCTTCTTTATTCCACAATTTCTCTTCTTCATTTCTCCTTAATTTTTTCATCAAATCAATTTAATTAACTATACAACCCAAATATTATGGGTTAATTGACTTTGAATTTATTTGATTAACTTCTGAATTCTTTTGTGGAAATTCTAATTTCAATTTGATTTTATGATGGAAAATGATAATCCTTTTAAATTTCATTCATTTTATAGAAAGAAACAAAAACAGAAAAAAAAAAAAGATTTTTGGTGCCAAAATTTAAATGTTGTTAAATCAATAGATTAATTTAGAAAATTCAAATTGAACCATTTCATATATATATATTTGCGGGAAAAGGGAAGAGGAAAAAATGCATTCGTCGTTTGATATGTGTTAATTTCTATGCGTCGATGGTCATGCGTTGGATTAGAGAATATGCAGTATGGGTTAAGCATGTATACAATGACCATGCATCCCCATCATAAGTTTTCTTGCTCTCTCGTCAAGGATAACGAGAACGCAAGTTTCTCGGGATGATCCAAGGTCGAACATAGGGACCTGTAACTAAATGATATTGTGAAGTAATGCATTTGAGATGATGAATAAAAGTAAGAAGACAGAAGTTAATGGATTATGCACTACTCCCACTCCTAACTAAACAGATTGAGCAATGGAAGTGTGATTGTGAGAATTGGAAGAGATGCGGCAAATATTAATGCATATTAAAGTGCATGAAGGACTAGAATTATGGAGGGGATGAATTCGCCACTTCATTATGCTTGGTCGCAAGAGTAATCCCAATTCACTACTCTGACGCATCACACACCTCTCGATGGTCAGCCACATGCTTATATCTCTATAACACATGGTTGCGTTGACCATAAGGTCACTCCTATCTCTAGGAACGCTGCTTACTTTACTTTAGTGTATTTCAATACTGACCCTCTTGGGCAGTTAGTTGTAGCTAATCTGCTCATAGATAAGCATTGTGATAGCCTCACACTAAGCAAAGAGGATTAACTCGCTATACTCGCACAACACACATCTCTTGATGGTTTGCTACATGCGTCATATCTCTAGGCAGCATGATTGAGTATGTGATTCTTGCAATTAACACTTAACTCAACGATGAAGGTAAACGATGATAAAGGAGAAGAAGATGATGATGATGATGTTGAAGGAAGTAAAGAGATGCATTGATCACAAAATGTATTAATGTCTTAAGCCAAAATGTAATGCAATACAGAGATAAAAGAAGAGATGAAGAGCTAGATGTAAACAGTCAAAACTGCCGGTGGTGCCATGGATGAGTGGTGAATACGTCTCTCTCAAGCTCTATCTCTGGAAAAACACCGGTTGTCACTCGGAAGGGCTTGTGGAAGTGAAGAATTCTCAAAGAATCTCTTGCTCATGCTTTCATCTGTGATCACAAGAATTTGTCTAAGGCAGAAACTTGGATGGTTTGAAGTTAAGCTCCAAGGCTCTATTTATAGAGCTTAAACGCTGACAACATTGATGATTCCATTTTGACTCACTGCTACTTCTGTCGCAGTTTGGGAAATGTCAGCATCACCTTATCTTGTTGATACTCCCAAGGTATGCGTTCATGTTCGTTTCTCCTGAAGTGCCAACACATTCTACCCACTTGGCGATCAATCTTCCATCACGATTATCACTCTGTGGATGCAACATTCCATGCGATGAACTAATTTTCATGAAGATCAATGCATGCAATCAACCTTGTGGCGGTTTGGGATCGACGCATGTGATTAATTCTTGTAATAGTTGCAAAAATAGACACTTTGATGCATAATAACGCATGATATAGGGTTAGTGAGGATTTTTGGTGCTGGTCGACGCAAACTCACTTTTTCACATGAATTCTTGGTATTATTAATGCATATTCTGCTTATTAGCCCTCATAATTCTAAGTAAAAGGCTACAGTAGCTTGTATTTTTACAAGTTATCTATCTATCTATCTATCTATCTATCTATCTATATATATATATATATATATATTAGAAAGATCAGTATATATCTTTAAACATAATGTAAACACAATTAAAAATTATGATAAAATCTAAAATTAAATTGGCAACACTTATAAACATAAAAGCTCGAATTATAATATTACAATTTTACACTTCAGATTTGAGTTTTGTTTTAATTTGGTCCCTATACTAAATGATTTACATTTTAAACCACAATTAATCTAAAATAATTATGAAGTGAAATTTTAAATTAAATTTTAAAAGTGATGAAAAATAATGAAACTTAATTACATATAATTTGTTTCATTAATTTAAATTTATTAACATACATTAACACTAAAGAAGAAAAATGAGTATTTAATGAAAAATCAATGTTAAAAATATAAATTTTGAAATCTAAGGACCAAATTGAAAGAAAACCCAAATGTCACAGGTAAATTTGTAACATTTTGAAACCTATAAAGATATTTATTTATTTTGATTCCAATGATTTTGTTAATCTGGTTAGTTTCAAACTTTAATTTTAATTAAAATATCATTATTTACCTTTTTTTTAATTTTAATTTCTTGGTAATCTCCTCTATGAACTAAAGAAAACAAAAAAAATTTCACCTACAAAATCTTTATTGGATGATTTGATTAAGAATCAATAATAATTTTAATTAAAAATATTTGAAAATTGAGTATCAGCATGGAGATTGACTAACAATAGCAGATGAAGGGATCAAATCTCGGTAGGAATATTCTATTATATACAAAATGGAACGTTCATGGATATTTTAGACAAGTGTATCTTATTAGATACAAAACTAAAATTCTAGAGATCTATTAGAAACAATTTTGAAATTTTAGAGATTAAACTTGTTATTTAATACTTATATATTAAATACGTTGATGTAACATCTAAATTATGTAATATTAATTATAAAATTATAACAAAAGGTCGTAATATTATTCAATCTAATGTACGAGGAAATAATAAAATTTGAAAATATTTATTAAAGTTTCTTAAGATACACTATATGTACGATATACTTATTGCACATCCACCTATTCCTAGTGTAGGGAACTTGCTCGTGTAGAATAAGCTAAATTTGATGGACCAATGTCTGAATCATAATATCCTGAACCAAAGGCTGGCATCATCATCATCGCACTAGCATTATAATGGTCCCTTAACATATAATTTATGTTGATATTGAAACAAGGTCTAAATCTGGTTGACATTAGGCTTTTCTTCAATATATATAGATATATATTGAAATAAGGTCTATATTTTGATAATATTAGAATTTTTAACGTTAGTGTTGAATGAGAAATTTTAGACAAATCACAAATTTCCACGTCATTCTGACGAAATTTCAAATCATCAAATCTGGGACTAATTAAAAGTTGACATGTGTCCTAAATTGGAGTTGAAGAAAATTTCGATGACGCCACATGGTTTCATCATCACCATTGAATCAGATAAGATTAGTTTTACCCAATTTGATATTATTATTTGGGTTAAAGTTCAAATGAGCCCAAAAATGGGTTGAATTTGATCTAAATGTCAAATTAGGCCCAAGTCCAACTAATCGGACTCATGAACCAACCAAACCCAAGCCCATGAGGCCCACCAGAGAACTTTATAAATAGAGGAGCTCTCCTCATTTGTGGAGGTAAAAAATTCTACATTCCAGAGAGCCTAGAGAGAATTCTCCCAACAATAAGAGGAATCCCTGGAGATACAAGCATTCTTCCAAGACTTCAACTCCAAGATCATCACGTTCGACTGAGAGAGAATCAGAGGATCAAGTACTACAGATCAAATCACATCGCATCAACATCAACAAAACTCAAGTTCAACTCCACAAAACAAGTTTCTCCAGAAGCCTCGTGCGAACACTAATCCTCCAAGAAGATCATCAATCCCCAAGGCCAATCATCCAAGAAGATCAACAAGTGAAAAGGTTGATCATCCAAGAAGATCAACAAGCCCAAAGGCCGATCCTCCAAGAACATCATCAAGCCTAAAGATCGATCATCCAAGAAGATCAACAAGTTCAAAGGCCGATCATCCAAGAAGATCAACAAGTCCAAAGGCCGATCATCCAAGAAGATCATCAAGCCTAAAGGCCGATCGCCGATCATCCAAGAAGATCAATAAGTCCAAAGGTCGATCATCCAAGAAGATCATCAAGCCCAAAGGACGATCATCCAAGAAGATCAACAAGCCCAAAGGCCGATCATCGAAGAAGATTAATAAGTCTAAAGGTTGATCATTCAAGAAGATCATCAAGTCCAAAGACCGATCATCCAAGAAGATCAACAAGCCCAAAAGCCGATCATCCAAGAAGATCAACAAGCCCGAAGGTCGATCATCTAAGAAGATCAACCGGCTTACAGATTAAAATTTATTTTGAAAGCTTCAAAGAATTATTATATTAGACATTATATTTGCTACACTAAAAATAATACAAATACAAAAATTCAAATTTCACGAATTAAGTTCATCCGGAAACCTCGTGAGAACCGTTAGACATTTCTTAAAAAAAAAAAAAGTTAGTATTAGTGTTATTTTTTAGTACAAAATTAGTTATTTGAGTATTAGTTATTTTGTTAGTGTTAGGGTTTTTAGGGATTAGTGTTCTTTTGAAGAAAATTGAGTATTAGAGTTTTAGGCATTAGATTTTGATTATAGTTTTTTAATAAAAAAGAAGTATGGACACATTGATTTTTTATTATTAGTTTTAAATGAATGAGAAACATTAAATTATTATATTGATATGGACATTTTAGTTTACATTTTATTATTTCCAATTATGAACAACGGTAACTTTTTTATTATTAAGAAATACAACGGCAATTTTTTTTATATTAAGAAATACAACGATAATTTTTTATAGAGTACATTTTTCCATTAAAAAATGAAAGAAAATGAAGAGTATAAAATAAAGAACATTTTTTCAATTAAGAAAAGAAAGGAAAACTACAAAGTTGAAAAATGAGAAAAAAAAGAGGTCGAATAAACACTCAACCAATTGAGAAGAGAGGGAAAAAAAAGGTCGAATGAAAACTCGACCACTTGTTTCATACTTGTTATTTTTTTTATTCTTTAAAATTTATTCTATTTTAATCCACATATTTTCAAATATTCAGATTTAAGTCTTACAATTTTTATTTTAAAATTAGTCTATACTGTTAAATTTAAATTGAAGAACTAAAATTTGAATTTGTAAAAGTATATAATTAAAATAGAATGAGTTCCAATAATACAAAGATCAAAATTATATTTTATCTTCTTTTTATCTCATAGTAAATTTAAATTTATTAAATGAATATAAATCTTATTTATTGGATAAGGTAATCAGGATAAAATAGTTTAAGTATAAACATAAAAATCTATTTTTACGGTAAAGAGTTTAAATCATCTATATTTTTTTAGTATATAAGAAGAATGAGAGATTCCATATAAAAAAGAAAATGTTTATGAATATGTTATACATTTGTAAGAAACTCATAAACACAAAATTAAAATTTACAGACAAAACTTGTAATTTATATATATTGATGTAGCATTTGAAATATATAATATTAATTAAAAAAATCATAATAATCTTTATAAAATAAAAATAATATATAAATTATAATTAATAGACCATTGCAAATTGGAATAAAAATAAAAACCAAAACTTTAAAATAAAAGATACCAACAGGATTCCAACTGGGGGAAGTTCATCATATCGAGTAGTTTCAGAAATCCCTTAGGCAACTACAACTCTTATTACTACACATGAAAACGCTTATACATATAATAAACACAAAAATTTAGTCCGTGTATTTTTTTTTTTCTTTTTTTCTTTTTATTTATTATTTTATATAGGGTTCAACTTGCGTCCTATATTGAAACCATCGACCTATTAAATTAGATTTTTTTTTTTATTTATTTTTTATAAAGGTCAAGTCTTTGACCCTCAACCTTTTAAAAGGTCTGCAATAACCTGTAAAATTATCACAAATCTCTAAATATTTTCGAAACAACCGTACTTTACTATTATTTTGTTCAAATATAATATTAAAATAAAAGATCGGGAAGGATGTGTGGTGTGGCTAGTCAAAAGTCACACATTTCTTTTTCCTTTTTTTCTAATATTATTATTTTTTAAGAAAATAATTCATCTCTTTGGTTTTTTCAGTTTATTTAAATTTCAAAGTTTTCCTCTAGTAACACATTTCAAAATACTTATTATTAGAAAATCTGAAGTGGGTATTACACCGCATAAGAATACTTTTGTAGCATATGGCTACCTTATAGAATTAAGGTGGCAGGACTCGTAGGCTTAGAGGAATGGAACTCAATCTGCTACTAATAGACAAAGTATAATTGAAGAGCAAATGGTTGATGAAACTAGTCATGGACTAGTGGAGTTGGAACATCAAATAAATTCGATTAAGTAGAGAGTTGGTTAATTGCCAATTGTTACCGAAATGCTCAAGGACTTGGAAAATTTCAAACTTTAGCATGTGAACCATGAGGAAGCTAAGTAAAATTACTAGGACCTAAATCCTTATTAATCTAATGGTACGAACGGATAAGTCGGAGAAATGGTTGACAAACTAAGAGTTTGAAAGATTAGAATGGATCTTGTCACTTCAATTCGAAGAAAGAGCTAATAACAAGTTCAAATTGACCCCACTAAGGGTCACACTGTTAAAATATTGGTTAAACCAATTTTCAAAAAATTCTTCAAGAAGGAATGTTTGTCTATGGTTACATAGATGTGGAATGAAAGGAGTTTCTAAAGTTAGTACAACGAACCATGGGTGTTGGACTGATCACTCTTCACAAGGCTCAAATATTCAAGATCAACGCTGGAAAGATGAAGAAATGACTCAGAAATATTATGCCAAATTCTCAATACTTGGCACTCGATGCTCGGTATCTTCCTACTCTATCCTCGATGACACTCATATGGAACTCGATGGAACTCGATGACAACCAAACTAATACTTGATTGTACTTGACTGTTCTTGAACGATACTTGGTGCGACTCGAAGGTGAAAATGATGAACTCGAAACTACTCGATAGCGAAGAATCGATGCACGATTGACTCGTATTCAGATTATTCAATGCGATTTGAATGATGATTGATTGGCGCACGATTTGCAGTAAAGAAAACACTCATATGGACAAGAAAGATAAGACCAGAAGATGAAGACACGGTGTCTACGTGGTTCGGCAAGATTGCCTACGTCTACGGGAAGATCTGAATTCTTTTACTGATGAAGATTGTATACAGTTTTATGTTATTTATAGAAAACTAAGGAAAATGATGATAACTCTCTCTGTTGAATTTAAAATCATAGGTATTTATAGAGTATACCAGTTGACCGTTTACAAAGTTAGTTATAAACAAATAAAAAGTTGAGATATTTGAGTCAAAGCTTCTTCAATGGCCATTCCACATTAAAGAATACATACTTTATGGCTCCTTAGGTTCGCTACAGTTTTCTTAGAGGATAAGGTTAATTGGTTCAAAATAAAGGAGGATCAAGAATGAGTTTAGATAGAATAAATTAATTCTATGTTCTAACAACAAAAAATGGACGAAAAATTAAGTAGGAACGACTACGAGAAGTCAGAAAGAGTACCTTAACTATGTGAAAAGGTCTAATGAACCAGCTAAGGACGATGTACCCTATTAACCAGTGCAATATATATCCCAAGCACTATGTAAGTACTTAATTTTCAAAATAATAAAAGTGATATTGCAAGATTTAGTTGAGAAGGACCCCATTAAATCTAAACCCTTATCAAAGGGATACCACTATATTCATTGTTTGAAAAATGAAGATTCTATGGTGTGATGTAGTGATGGTGGTGAATGTATGTAAAATGTTTCCATTGCTCTTATAGAGAACATGTTTGATTAGGTCAAGGATGTTTCAACGCGCTCTAAAGTTGTTGTGTGACTCGGATATCACTGAACTCTTGAAGAAAATGCCACGAATATTGGTGTTAAGATTATCGTCTTCTTGGGTGTAAATTTATATTTAAAACGGTCAATTTATTAATTTTAAAACATTCTATTGATTATATTTAAAACGGTCCATTGATTAATTTTTAAAACGATCAGTTATTAATTTTAAAACGGTCTGTTTCAATATTGTAGACCTATAAAAGGCGAGGCCTTCAACAGTTCGTTAGACATAGAATTTATTTTCTTAATTCACAACTTCATTTTCCTCTCCTCCTTAGCTTTCCGAGTAGTGAGTTTAGAAAGGGTGTACGTTCCGATCGATAACGGTGCATTTTCGATCGATTTTCATTTGGCTGTTTTATTTTGGAGACGACGTGACAATTTTCAGACCTGCTTGCACACTTGGGCAGAACCACGAAACGTTTTAAAGAGAGCAAGCTCCGCGACTCAGCCTATAACGAGTTTCTGTTTTGCAGATTTTGCTCTTCGCTTGACCACCGTGCCTTGACGATTTACAATTCGTCGTTCTGAGGGCCTACCGTTTCCAATAGGTCTAATAGTTTGGTTACACCATTAAAGTAAATCCATGGACTAAGAAAGCAGTGAACCTCATCAGCAAGATGGTTGGTTCTTATTCATACAAGTTGTGTTTGTATTGGTTAATAATAAATTGGTATCTTCTAGAAATAAAGGAGCACACAGAAGATATCTAAATAATATGTTAGACATAGACAAGTTCAAGCGCATAGACATGGACAAGTTCAAGCGAGAATATATGACTTATGTCAGACATGTGTTTGTTAATCCTTAAAAGTTGAGACAACAGTTAAATGAGGGCGACCATGAATCAATAATTATTTGAAGTTTTATGAGATCAGTTGGTTAGTTTTATTGAAGGTCTATTCGGGGTAGAACTCCCATTAACTTATGAACTAGAAATAATTTGCAATTTATTTGGACAAATAAGTACGAGCAAGTACTCGAGGATTGGGAAAAATTTTAGTTTCACTCAATGTTTACACTTTCAATGTGTGATGGAGAGTTTATAATCTGCAGTGATGCTCTTATTGACTTTAAAATATGTGCTGATAACCAATGTGTAGCATCGAGATGACAATCCTAAAAGGATGAATATGGTTTATTAAAACTAATTAAATTTATTTTCTTAGTGTGGACCCAATTAAACAAATTAACAAAACTTTTTACTAACAAGTTAAACCATAAATTCATGCAAATAAATTCAATCCAAAATAATAAAGAAGTTAATAAGACTACTTTAAAGCCCGCAAATTGATTCTAATAACAAGATTGATAATAAATGTAGGAATTTAAGAACTACCAATCAAATATACTATTATGAACAATTAACTTCAAGAACAAATATTACAATTAATTTCATGTAATAAACTATAATAACACATTAATTGTAAAATTAAAGCAATATAGGGATGAGAAAATTAACATATGAAATTTTTATAGTGGTTTGATCAAACTCGACCTACATCCACTTTCCCAAACACCTCTTGAAATTTTGCATAATGATCTCACGACTCTTTCCATGGATTAGAGCCCAACTGCTCCACCACTTTTTTTGCGAGTTCAGGTGAAAACTCAATCTTTTCTCGGAATCAGGATCAAACATTTATAGCTGTTTTTTTTTTTTTACGATCATGAGCAACCCTTACAAAATGTTTGGAAAAAAATAAAGAGCACACTTGACCAACTCTTTAAATAGAGTGGATTTCCAAGTTAAACACTAAATTAATCAATCTTCACAAAAGAAAATATCTCTCTCAAGGAGAAGATGAAAAAAAGAAAATTGAAACTTGGAGATATAGCAACAATGGTGGCTTAATGAGTTATGGACAATTGAAAATAATAAAACATGTTGTCATGATTTGGAGAAGAAGATGAGTTTAAATAGAGAGAAAAAATTGTTGAAAATCATATTTCATTTGGACCATTGGATCTTGAAAAAAAAAAATCAATGATGGAGGTTTTAAACTCAACTAGCCATAAATTTCTCTCAAGAATAAAATGAAAAATAAAAAAATTGAAACTTGGAGAGAGCAACCATAAAAGTTTAATGAATTATGGAAGATTGTAAAAATATGTGAAATTGTTGTTTTAAATAGTTTAAAAAGAGATTGGGTAGGTGAAAATCAAAATCAATTTGGGTCTTTGGACTTTAGTAACAGAAAATTGAATGATCAAGATTTAAACTAACTAGCCGTTAGACACAAAAAAAAAAAAATATAATAATATATATCTTTTAAAGTTATTTCTTTTAAAACCCAACAAAAAGCAATGTCCACCATGTACCCAAAACTAGCCGTTAGACATAAACATAAAATATTAATTTATTTTCTTTTTAAAATTAATCCAAAAATCAAAAGCCCTAACTCTTCTATTACCCCAAGTGGTACATTTCAATAGGTCCACTTTGAGAAAAAATCTGCCACGTCATCAGCTCGAGATATTTTTGTTAAGATTGTTTCGCCTATATATTCTTTGTTTGAACTCTGATTTGAGCGATTCAAATTGTGTTGAAATCTTTATTTCGAGCTCTACCCAATAGACTATTTAAAACACTAAAGTTGTTAGTGAATAAATTCAAGTTTATTATCATCAAAATATTAATTAATTAATTAATTAATTTAAAATTAAGGACTAAAAAACCAATACAATACAGCAAGATGATTGAAGAAACATCAGCAGGAGCATCAAATTTGTGATCTAGAACAAACTACAGTAGTATCTGTCATAAAAGTAATTTGGTGATCTTATGCAATAGAAAGAAGTAAGGTAAGTGTACAAACCACAAGAATTTCCAACTCATCTATAGCTAGAAATAATGAGATTTGTGTAAGAGAAAATGATCTAAATTGGAACCATAATGAGGTTTAAGCACTTTATTTAAGCAATCAAGTTTTTCTTATTAGGCAATTTCAATCACCTAAGTTGCAAATTGTGAGTGGTTGGACTAGAAGCCTCATTTGTGAATTGTCTAGTGACGATTTGCTCAAATCTAACTATAATTGCTAAAGGATGATTTAGTCTTGGATAAGATGGGAGAACCAACTATCAGCAATCATATATTATGTTACAAAAGCGACAATTAAAGAATATAAAAAAGAAACGTAGAGATAGAGAAGATCGACACACAAATATACGTGGTTCACTAATGGTGTGTTAGCTACGTCCACGCGTAGAGGGAGGATAGTATTATTAGAGAGAATGTTTTAAGAAAATTACATCAAACGACGCCTCTAGGGTTAGAGAGTTTACATAGCGTACTACTCTAAACCCAAGGGTCATAAACACTAACGGTGTTGCCCACGAACCCCTACCAGGGCGCGTCGCTCCTGAACCCCGGCTCGCTGACCGGGCAACGATGTAATACCCCGCACATTTTTTTGGTAATAATGTAATTTCAGTAACTTTATTATTTGGAATTTCAGTAATTGTTATTAGTTGGAGGACATTTTTGGAATTTTGGATAAGTGCGGGAATTTAATTGTTGACATGAAATTATTCAAATTGGAAATTAATGGCAGGAATTAATTTTCTTTTGAAACAGAAATGAATTTAATAGTATAAAACGGAAAGGAATTAAATGTAATTATATTTATTTCCTTTTTTGTTTTATTATTATTATTATTGTTTTTTTTTTTTTTTTTTTTTATAAAAAGTTAAACCCCACCCCTTTTTCTTTCTCACGTTCGTGAGCCCGTCCGATGCCGCCCAGAACCGCCGCGTCAGTTTCTTCTTCAGACCTCCATCCACCACTGCTCAAGCGTCGTTCGCTTTTGCCGTCTCTAGATCTATCAATTTGGGTAAGATTTCTGCCGTTTGGGTTTGTTTTCGGTTGATTCTTGAATACTCATTTATTTTTGGCATCAATTGATTGATACCCATTGTATTTCAACTTTGGATTCAAGTTTGTGAAGGTATTGAGGTGTTGTTCAGTGAAGTTGGAGTTTGTTTTAGCGAGTTTTGATAAGTTTTATGATTTGATGACCCTCTTATGGATTAATTTTGGTTGTTGAGAAATTTTGGTAAAGTTATTTGGAAGTGATTTTTTTAACGAAGCTACATATGAATAATTTATTTGAGACATTGGTAGTGAAGTATGTATTTGATTCATGCTTTAATCATGTAAGCGTGATTTCAAATTATGTTTAGGGGTTAATTAAAAAATCTCATTCAAGATGAAGAAGAGTTTGGTTTGCTAATTATTTGGGCTTAAAATTGGAGGTTTGGAAGGTGAATTCAAATTGGACCACACCTTAGGTAAGGTTATCTGGAATTATTTCGTAATATTTGGGTGTTTGGAATTTGGCCTTAACTATTAATTTTAAAGCTTGATTTATATTTAGGCTTGATTAAGGATTCAAGAATTTCACAAAGATTCAATTGCTTTTTGGTTCGATCTAATATCAAAGTAAGTAATCTTACTACTGGAACTGCCCATGGGCCAGACATTAGATGTATGCTAGCATGATAAATGAATGTTATGACAGAATGACAACATGATAGATTGATAGTATAACATGATCAAAGTATGTTTTGTTACAAGATCCGAATTATTTATTTATGCATATAGACACTTGAATGCTAGTATGAGATGGTATGTGCTTACATGGTTATATTTGATCTGATGATGTTGAGGTACACATGTATGTTGTAGAACCATGATGTTGAGGTATATGTGTATGTTGTAGAGCCATGATGTTGAGGTTTATATGTATGTCATAGATTCATACAGTGATGATTATGATGTTGAGACTGTGCAAATGTCCTTACTGATTAGTTAGATGGCCATTAGATTTTGTGTTTCCTTCGGGATTCACCAGTTTATGTTTCCTTCGAGATTCACCAGTTTGTGTTTCCTTCGGGATTCACCAGTTTGTGTTTCCTTCGGGATTCACCAGTTTGTATTTCCTTCGGGATTCACTAGTTTTTGTTTCCTTCGGGATTCACCAGTTTGTGTCTCCTTCGGGATTCACCAGAGGTAGTGGGCATACTTAACTACAGTAGGATAGGACTCAGTCTCCTTCTTGTTTCATGTGCATATGTGTCCCATGAGGACTAGAGCAGTTTATATGTTTCACTAGAGGTGGGTATCTAGAGGACATAGATACCCAGCCTAACCCCAGTAGTGGGGTTACTTACTGAGTATTTTATACTCATTCTTTCTCATGTTGTTGTTTCAGGTAAGGGTAGAGATGCACCGGCGATGGACAAGCGGAATTCGTGATCGAGCCACTGGGACTAGTTTTTACGCTTCCGCATCATGAGATTTAAAGTTCTTTTCATGTTTCTCTTAACTTTTATTTTTGGTGTTTAAAACTTACTTTTAAGAATTGTTTTTCAGACTTATTTATTGTCCTTTATGATTTATGGGTACCCTACTATTATTTTAGTATTTGAATTTAATGAATGTCTTTCGAACTTACCTTACTTAATTAGCATTTATTTCGCCATAACCGAGTTTCGTTTTGAGTTCCATGCATGCATGTATTTAATAACGTCCTAACTTAAGTCCTAGGGGGTCGGGTCGTTATAGTTGGTATCAAAGCCCATGTTTTGGGTTCTGTAGACTGACTTACTATGTAAGTCCAGATTGTCCCTATGGCCCATGAAAGGATTCCTCGTCATCGCCAGGTATGTCTTATCAATTAAAAGTTTTATTATAGTTGTGCATTACAATATTTGTTTAGCTTAAATGCACCAGTTATATTTTAATGCTAGCTCAGTGACTTGTTAGAAGTTATTATAAAAGGATTATCAAGTACGACACTACAAAAGGAGAAAAATAAAATAGAGTAAATTATGAGGTCACTTGGCACTGGTTAATCTCATGGAAATTGTGTTAGAAACGAACAAATGTATACCTTAGTTCAGCAATGTTAAAAGTTGATGAAACTATGTAGAGTTATGACAATTTAGGAATAAAGGTATTTAAATGTTTAAGCCAAAGAATAAAATTGTCGAGACCAGAATTGAACAAGGACTAATGTTATGTTTTGTGTTGGATAGTGTAATCGGTGGTAGTATAAATACACAGGCCAGTGCTCAAGTATAAGGTCAAAAGTTGTTTTATGAATAAGGAGGAAAAGAAGAAGAGTCTATAGATTTATTAAAGGTTTTGAGATATTAAAAACCCAACATTTCAATAAGAATTTTAGAAAGGATTCATAAGTCATAATCATTTGGGTAATACTACGACTTGATGAACTAGGTAAAGTATGTGTAATGATATAAAGAATTCTTTTGGAATATCTAGCTAGGTAGATGTCATTAAAGGAAGCTAAAATAGTTGGACATGACCTTGGAATTAAAAGGGTTAAAGCAAGGTGTTATTTGTTTAGGTTGAAGGATTATTTTAGTATACCTAGACTAAACCCAGAGCTTTATTGTGTTAAGAAGATCCAAGTTAGACAGATTTGAAGAAACAAAAGTCTTTTGGAGTTTAAATGTATGCAAATTGGCAAAGAGGAATTCTACAAGATGAAAATTCTTAGTGAGAGAGATAAGATTTATGGAGGAGTTAAGTAAAATATAATTTAGTAAAGAGATTATGTTCCACATGGAAAGTGGAAAAAAAAAAAGGAGGTGTCTTGAATTTAGTAGTTTTATCAGAGATAAGTGTGAATGAGAGAAAAGTATCCAAGAAAGTTTACTCTTTTAGAAAGAGAAATAAATTTAATGTGTTCAAAACTCCTAGTTAGGTATGGTTTGAAGGCTTGATAAGAGGGGTTACAAGGTATTTGTTTTGGTGTAAAAGAAGAATACCTCATTATCATGTAGAACTTTAGGACAATATGTGTTAGATGGAAAAATAGCTTATGTAGGTGATTGGTATGGAACTTTGTTTTAACACAAGAATTTGTTACCGAAATAGAATGTTGAGAAGGGATAAGTTAAAATGGAGTTACTAGTAACAGTAGATATTCGAGAACTATTGATATGGTATGTTGAGGCTTCATTAGTTAAAACGTAAAACATTGAGGGCATTAGTAAGATTTAAGGGATTTTGACTTTGTGTGCAAGTGTTGGAAACATGAACTAGCAAGACCATCAATTTGATTGAGAAAAGAAAATAATCCAACTCGAGGTAGACAATAATGGTATATGTACAAAAGTAAGTAAGTTGGATCTTCCAATATAACCATTGGTATAAGGGATAGACTTGGCAATAACGTTGAGTTGATAGTAAGAAGTTACTAAAAGTGGGTTTGGAGCAATACAAGATAGTATGTATTCTCTTGCATGAGCAATGAGTTAACTAGCTTTAGGGGTACGAGTAATCAAAGCTAGGACTTATGAATCAAGAAGGTTTTATCGTTAAAAAAAATGACTTCAAGGATCAATTACGGTTATTACGAGGTTATGAAAATGTGTTATCAATTGACTTATGCTTTAGCATCGAGGGACTTCAAAACCTCATTTTCGGGGGGAATTCTGGACTCGTTCACAGCGAGGTCTAAGTAATGATATGCGATTGTTTCAAGTCTAAAGAATAATAAGAGGATGGCTCAAGCAAGTTTTATAGCTCATGACAGCATAGAGCCTCATGATGAGTTTCTCATGAATATGAGACTTAATTAGACAGAGTTATTCTTAGACATGTAGACCATAGGAAAGACATCACAGTTGGCGCTTCTAGAGTAGAAGCAGTTTTCAGTTGACTAGATTTGTTCTGGTACATATCTTCAGATGACGCATTATATAGTATGACCAGTTTCTTCACTACACATATGAAGTTTTCCTTGTGACATGGTAGGCTCAGATATATGTTTTTAGTATATAAGACTTTCTTAACTTCATGACCGCTTTCACAGTTCTCAGCTTGGACGTGTAGAAGTGTTGCTGATTTTCAACATTTTAAGTTTCATAGTTATTTATGGAAGGGGTTGTTACACATTTTTTGTTACTAGTTTTAGCTATGTCAAACGATGACCCTCGTTTTGCATCTAGTTTTTTTTTTAAGAGTCTCCAGTTAGCATTGGGTACTTGATTGGATTTTGGTACAATTTTTCACCCATAGACTGATGGTCAGATAGAACGTCTGAACTAGATATTGGAAGATATGTTGTGCGCTTGTGCTAGAGTTTTCAGGGAGTTGGAACTCTCACCTGCATTTAATGAAATTCGCATATAATAATAGCTATCAAACTGCCACTGGCACATTTCCATTCAAGGCCCTATATGGAAAGAGTTGCAAGTCTCCATTATGCCGAGGTGAGGTTGGTGAGAGGAAGTTGCTAGGTTTTGAGTTGGTGCAGACCACGAATGAGGCAATACAGAAGATCAGGGCTCGTATGCAAACAGCTCAGAGCAGACAGAAGAGCTATGCCGATGTAAGACGTAAGGACCTGGAATTTGAAACTGGTGTGAAAGTGTTCTTAAAAGTGGCACTCATGAAAGGTATTCTGAGGTTTGGCAGGAAGGGAAAGTTGAGTCCGAGATTCATTGAACCTTTCGAGTCCTGGAACGAGTTGGCCCCATAGCTCACCGTTTGGCATTGCCCCCAGCACTGTCTTCAGTTCATAATGTCTTCCATGTTTTGATGCTAAGGAAGTATGTAATAGACCCGTCCCATATAGTTGACTACGAGCGCTTACAGTTGAATGACAACTTGAGCTATGAGGAGAAGCCTATAGATATCCTTGCCAGAGAGGTAAAAATATTGCGCCGCCGGGAAATTGCTTTCCCTTTTGTTTTTGTCTTTTGTTTTTTCTTTCCTGATTTTGCTTATTCTTAAGGAAGAAATAATCTTGCCTGAGATGCCCCAGTTTATGGCAAAAGGTGCATTCAATCTTAGACTTATACTTTTGATTTTTTTTCTCCTTGGAGTTGTTTTTGGATTTCCCTTTCGAGAAAAGATCCTCTCAACTGATCTATTCCTTTTATGTCAGAGAAGCTCTAACTCCCTGGTTTTGATGGCAAATATCATAGCATCTGTGGTGATTCTTTCTCTTCCGTACTTGAGAGCAACCTTTACTTCTTTGTATGCCTCTGGAACAGTATTTAGGAGAATGAACGATTCATTCTCTTTATTTATTTTGTCTTCCAAACTTTTGAAGTCTAATGAAAGTTTCTTGAACTGTTTAAGATTATCAGTCAAGGTTTTGTCAATGTCCATCTTGAAAGTAAAGAACCATTCTCTTAGGTAGGCGCGATTTGGCAAGTCCTTGGACTGATATAGCTCATCAAGTTTCTTCCACATGCCAAAAGCTGATTCTTCATCGATCACTTCCCTTAGAATATTGTTAGCAAGGTTTAAAACTATTGCTCTATAGGCAATATTTTCAATGGTTTATTTTTCTTCAGCCGATATGGTAGTAGGAAGTTTAGAAGGATCTAATAAGGCCTTCAAAGCCTTTTGTTGCCCGAGTATAGCCTTGATTTTAGCCTTTTAAAGAACGAAATCGCCTTTGTCATCAATTTTTTCCACATCATTTCTTGCCACAACCATGTCGTAATTGAACCGGATCAAGAACTGCAATCTTGTCTTCTTTCTTGAATGAATTTCAGGCTTAGATACAAAGTGTTGAAACTACACATGTTAAGCTATTCTGTTTACATTTAGCATACACATTTTTATCAATTGAGAACTCAACGATTATTCAACATGAAATTTGTAGGATTCTCAAATTAATCAACCAAGAAGGAGAGCTCGAGAGATTCAGCTATGGAGATTTGATGATCTTTGAAGAAGACAGAAAACTAAGCAGATGAAGAAGAAGAAATAGCACGGGGGTTTTAAAGTGGTTCGATTCTATAGAACCTACATCCATTGTGCAAATGAGCAGTGGTGGAGATTGTACCCTAAATCTCATGGTTTGTAATGTATAAACAAGATTCATTTATTTAATAAAATAAAGAGTTATTTTATTTGACATTTAGAATTGTGTAACTCAATCTAATAAATAAGATTCGAGGTTATTTAATGTAATTTAAACATGCATTTGGTTTACATATAAGTGAGTCATATTTAAGTAATAATCTAAATGGTTTGTAGTATATGGATAAGGTTGGGTGTCTTATCCTGTTGACACTATGGATACGATCCACTTTATAATTGTTACCATTTATGTAAAGTGTTATAAACGATTTGATCTTAATTGTTCATATGGAAACATGTGAGTAGGGGTATCCTATACAAAGAGTTTGTATAAGATCGAACCACGAAATGATTAGTCTCTCTTTATAACACTGTTACCTAAAGATATTAACATTTCAATAGGATAACCATAGGTGACTGGACCTTAATCTTGAGCGAGTTGTGAACTCCTGTCCATAAGGAAAATCCTTTGATCTATATGGATGAGAGTGGCCAAATTCACTAACTCAATAAGTCTACCATTTTGGAGATTTGTCTAAGTAGAGAGTTGGGAACATAGCTACACAAGATGAAATTCTCTCATTTCTATGTTTAGGGTAAGTAGATGAATGTTTCCTTTAAGGATTGATTCCGGGTCTTGAACAATGAGACACCTCACCTTCTTATTAGCCAGAGAAGGGTCTAGTTTATAGTTGGACTATAGGGATCGGTGGTACCTAAGGAGTTAGATATAACTATAGGGTTAAAATGATAATTTGACCAAGATGTAGTTATGAGCAATTCGTGAAGGGTCGACTTATTGTTGATTGGTTATTTCCGTGGACATAGAACTATATCTAAAGTGTGAAGAGTGAAGTTGTGGGTTTTTAGTGGAGTGATCTGCAGTTAATGAATGTTGGTTAACTAATTACACAGTTTAATTAATTCATCTCATATCATTAAAGCTTTTAATCTGAAGGTTCAATAGTTGCCCTTGCTAGCTCACTAAGAATAAAACAAGGAATAAATGGTTTTGGAATAATTTGAATTATTCAAATTATTTAAGAAAAATTTTATATTAATGTGATTAATATAAAGTATAATGTATATTGATATATTATGCCATATAGTAGATTGGAAATATAATTTATAATTAATACTATGTATAAGAGAGATAAATATTTGAATGAGATTCAAATTAATATAATGTATGTTGATACTTATAATATATAGTTAATTATAATTGTGATTTATAATTAATATTATATGATCTATGAGGTTAATATATTTGAATAATAAATTCTATTGGTTAGAATTTAATATGAATAAGATTCATATTAAAACTATAAGTTAGGAGAGAGTTAGGCATTTAAATATGATTTAAATGTATGTTCGATTAAAGAAAAAAAAAAAGATAAGGTGATATCCCTCCAAGATCCTCTAGTTTCAATGAGGGATAATATCAGCCTGGTCTTTCCAAACTACCATTGTTAGGGTGAAATAGGCATCTCCTTATGGCTTCAAAAGACGATCTTCTGAAAGATTCGAAACAATTTCTGATGAAGACAAGGTGTCGGCTCTTTTATCAGATTCGAAGATAGAACCAGATGTTCATGGTCATCTCGATCATTGCATCGTTGGTAAATTTCTGCCCCCCCATATTATCAATGGAATAACCCTAAAGAACGCCTTCATAAATTCTTGGAGAGTTAAAAGTAATTTCAACATAGAGAATATAGACAAGAATGAATTCCTTTATAGCTTATGAATGGCCTGTGGGTATTCGATAAATCTCTTCTGGTTTTAGAAATTTCTCAAATGAGTTTAAAATCTTCAGAGTTCTTCTTCGTGAAAGAAGCCTTATGGATTCTTATTCTGGATCCCCCCCTTGGACTCCAAAATAAATACATGGTTGAAGAAATTAGGAACATTATTGGCGAATTTCTGGATGTGGAGTGCGACCAAGAAGGTTTTACTTTATAATAAAAGAAAGATAAATATTTGAATAAGATTAAAAAAATTATTTGTATGAATGAGTTTCATATAAAATTATAAGTTAAAATGAATATGAATGAGATTCATATTAAAACTATAAGTTACATGAGAGAATGTAGTTTGAATATGATCTAAAGATATTATATATGTGATATTTTATAGTTGATTAAATGTTTGTTAATCAACTTTTATATATATATATAATAAAAATCAGAATGACTCCCGAGGGAGTTATTCTGCGTAGTGGTGGAGAGAGTCACTACTCTCCCCTCCCTTCCCCCCACACCCCTTCCCCCCAAATTTCTCTCGTTAACGTGAGGAAGAAAAATACAGAAGACAATAATTTTTTTCCTCTGCAAAAGAAATCTCAGAAGAACATAATCTCTCTAAAAAATTTCACTCTCCTTTCCAAAATAAGAAGCCCACACATCTATGGTGCTTATTCCAGAGAATAACAAGGTTATTGAGCAGTTGTGTCTCATTTATTGCTCATGGTTGTTCTTGCTTGTGGAAAAGGTTTTTCCGTATAAGGGGTTGGGTGTTCGTGACTGTTGGGGAGATCTTTTCGTGGAGAGGAAATATGTGAAGAAGAACATTCTACAAAGGTAAGTTCTTCATATCTTTTTTTCCTTAAAAGCATGTTGTATAATCTAAACGTTTATCCTATGTCTTTGTATTATTTCTCTGTTATTTTGAAGTTTTCAAAATTGAATGTCATTGGCACGACATTCACGTGCTTCTGCAAGAAATTCCATTGCTTTTAGGCTCTCAGTTTTATCCTTAAGTCAATGTATTTGTTGAATACTTAAAGGTGAGTGTCGCCTCGTATTATTTGTCTTTTAGTTTTTGCCACATTTATCCACAAACATTGTTTATTTGGCACTAAAGTTAACTCCAACACTGCTTTAGAATACTTCTAGGTGTTTAATAGTCATATTAGCACTTAGTCTAAGGGAGTTACATATTTTATTTATAGCCTCTATTTAGCATACCTGGTGGACCACAATGCCTAGTGTTGATATCTAGACATAACCATATTATTATTGGTTATTCTTTAAAAGACTAGTAATTCTGTGAAAGACATGTTCCAGAGTAACAAATTTTCTTGTACAGGATTTTAACTTTTTTGCATTATTGATCGATTAATCCCATGTTTGTTGTCTTCCACCTCATCAAGAAAGTAGAACGAAAATTTCTTATTTGCTTGTATTATGTATGCATACACAAAGTGAATATAAGGTTATTAACATGATCAATGGATGGGTTTCTCTCGATTCTGCAATGAGGTACTTTCATTATCTCTCAAAGCACATTAATCTGAGATTGGGTGAAATTATTTTGACTAAAAATTATTCCTTATTGATCTTATGTGTGGAGAATAGATTTCATTATGAGTTAAGAAACTCTTGTGTGCTAGACCTTCCTTTTCTCATAATGAATCTTCATTTCTTTTTCTTCTAAGTTCTTATACTAAAAGGTAATGCTTTTGCATTTTTGCATGTATGTAGTCAATGGAATTAAAGAAAGATAATGGCCTCTGAGGTAAATTTCAAAGTCTCAAGCACAAAGAACGAACACTGAGAACTTTGTTTCTAGATTGAAAGTATCACTAAGACATTTTTTAAGAAAGTTTTTATCGTGTTCATTGTCAAAGTGTGACTTAGGTACCAATATATGCCATTAATTATTTGTATTAGTAGACTGTGCGAGTGTTTAATTTTTGCTCTATGAATGTGTTAGAAAAATAAAATATAATAGTGAAATCGACCTTTACTTTTTCTGTTATAGTTCATTTACAACTACTCTGTAAACATCCTATATATAAAGGATCATTCAACACTAAAAGTTCTATAGAAAATCAGAGAAAGAAAGGATAGACTTATCTGAATCTGTAATCTCTACAAGAAATACCTAATTCTAGCTCCTCTCATGGATGTAGGCCTTGAGTTTCCAAACAACGTAAAGATCTTGTGTTCTTTTTCTACTTTCCTTCACTGCATGTGTGATTCGAGTAGTACCGTCATCATCTTCTTCTTCTCTAAGCTACACAGAAACACTCAACCTTTTTTTTCCCTTTTTCCTCACGTCTGTAAATTCTGACCTAAACAAAGAAAAGAAAACTAATATTGATTGATTTTCAATTAGTAAAGAATTGAGTGGTAAAGAGTGATCTTGACCATCAACATGTCAAACTAGATTGTTATCAACATGGCGTTTCTTTCCACCATTTGTTTCCTTTCAGACCCTTAATCCTGTTTTTCTTTAGCTTTGGGCCTCAGTGGAAAGTGAAAAGACCCAATAAAGTGGTAATAGAGCCTGCAAGAACAAGAAAGATTCATCAAGAATTCAAGAAAGTTAATCTTGAGGGATTGTAAGCATGCAAGAAGATGAGAAAATGGCTGTTGCAAGGTGTGATATAGAGAAATTCGATGGAGAAGGAGATTTTAGTATGTGAAAGGCCAAAACCAGAGCTGTATTGAGACAATAGAAGGCTCATAAGGTTCTTTAGGATCCCTCTAAACTCCCCACTACTGTAACAAAAGATGACAGAGAAAATATGGAGTTGATTGAACATGGAACTCTTGTTTTGAATCTCTCAGGCAGTGTACTTAGACAAGTAATTAATCAAGACACTGCTTTTAAAATGTGGACAAAGCTAAATGAGTTGTATAAATCGAAAAGACCTTTCTAATAAACTTTTCTTAAGGGAAAGATTCTTTACATTCAAAATGAATTCATCCGAGACTTTGACAGAAAACCTTGATGAGTTAAAAAAGATTACAGTTGAGTTTAAAACTCAAGGTGACACTATTGGGGTAGATAATGAAGCTTTTGTGCTTCTAAACTCACTTCTAGACGCATTCAAATATGTGAAAACAACCCTAAAGTATGGGAAAGATCTAGTCACCACATCCATTATCATTTCAACACTCAAAATCGAAGAGATGGGCTTAATGTCAAATAAAGAAGAGAAACATAATGTAGAGGGATTATTTGTGAAAGGCAAGAGCAAACATCACAATAAAGAAAAGGTCAAACATGTTTTCACAAAAGAAAACAAGGAGAAGTCTAAGATTAGATGTAAATATTGCAAAAAGATAGGACATCTAATCAAAGACTGCAGGACTCTAAAATGGAAAAATGAGCAGAAAAACAAAAATCAGAATCTGAAAAACCAGTTAACATAGTTAGGAAAAGCCTCAGTAGGGGAAGATTCATTTTTCTACATAGATGTCTTAACCACCTCAAACCAAAAGGCAGAAACTAAAGAACCAACAAAGAACCTTGCTTGGGTTCTTGATTCAGGGTGCTCCTTTCATATGACCCCTAACAAAGACTGGTTTAACACTTACAAAGAAATGGATGGAGGCTCAGTCTACGTGGGTAATAACCGCTCATATCCTGTAGTTGGCATTGACTCAATTTCCCTAAAATTAGAAGATTGGTCAGTAAAGCTATTAAAAAATTTCAGATATGTGCCCAAGTTAAAAAGGAATTTGATCTCATTGGGAATGCTTGACTCAATTAGCTGTGAATACAGAGAGAAAGGAGGCTACTGTGAGGTTTTGAAGGATTCTAAACTAGTCTTCAAAGGGGTAAAAATAAATGGTGTATATGTAATTTAAGGAGTTCAAAAATTGCAGTCTTCTTTAGTTGTAACATCCAAAGAACCTACTGAAGGAGACCTTTGGCACAAAAGACTTTCACACATCAGTGCCAAAGACCTTCAAGCTCTGGCCAACAAGGAATCCTACCTAAAGGGGTTCATCAAGACCTATCCTTCTGTGAACATTGTGTAATAGGGAAGGCTATAAGACAAAGTTTTATTAAGGCTCGATGTACAACTAAGGCAATCCTTGATTATGTGTACTTAGACCTATAGGGTCCCTCACCTTTCAAATCCTTGAGTGGTGCAAAGTATTTTCTAACATTTGTTGATGATTTCTTCGGAAAAAGCTGGATTTATTGTAACACCCTATATTTTTTTTAGTATTAATGTAATTTCAATAATTTTATTATTAGAGGGAATTTTTGAAATTTTGGATTTCAAGTATAAGCGCGGGAATTTAATTTTTAACCTTGGAAATTATTCAATTTGAAAATTAATGACAGGAATTAATTTCATTTTGAGAAGGAAAGGAATTTAATAGTATAAAGTGGAATAAGGAAAAGAATAAAATATAGTTTATATTTATTATTTTATAAAAAGCAAATACCGCTTCTCCTTCTTCATCGCCGCACGCGCCCTCCCCCCCCCCCCCCCCCCCCCGTTTTCGTTTCCCTGTCGTTCACGTGTCCTAGTAGCCACCGCAACTCCCGCCATTCAGACCAAGCCGCACGCTATCGTCGACGTCGTCAAGCCATCTTCTCGCGCCGTCGAGTGGAGTCGTCCCACCGGTTCGCTCGCGCCAAATCCACCCAGCCGCTCGTCGCACCGGATTCTGCCAGCCCTGAAGTCGACTGTTCGTGCCCCAGATCGGTCGCACGTCCGTCCGTTCCAGCACGCTGTTCGTCCAGTCAACGTCGGATCATTTCGTCCGTTCCATCCACGCCCTCTGCCGCCACCGCCGTCGTTGGGTTTTCGCCGGATCTGGTAGTTTTGGGTAAGATCGGTTGAGTTATGAAGGTTCTTGTTTGCCCATTAAATTTTGGTTTTCCTATACCTATTATATTTGGGAATTTAGATCCAAGATTGGAGTACTTCGGAGTGCGTAACATGTTGCCTAATGGATTTGAGTTCATTCGACAAGTAGTTTGATAAGCGTTGTGATCCTTGTTCTTGGTTGTTGAGCACCTATTCATTATTGGACTAAAGAATGATTTAATTTTAAGTATTTTGAAGGTTCTAAGTCATCGTCCATTGAGTTTTAAAATCTGAGATTTTGGAGTCGAAATCTTAGTTAATTGGTGATCGTTGGATTAAATTTGTATGTTTGGGTCCTGGTTCCAAAGACTGAAATTTAGTATTATGTCTGTATTAGGGGACTTAATTTAGGATTTATTTTTTTCGAGATCATTAGCTTGGTTAATATCTGAATTTGACCTTGAGGTAAGTAATCTTACTACTGAAACTGCCCATGGGCCAGACACTAGATGTGGTTAGTATGATAGATGAATAGTATGACAGAATGATGGCATGATTTGATAGTTTACTATAACCGATGTATGTTCTTGATTGAGGATCTGAAAGATGAATTTGTGCACATAGATACTTGAATGCTTGCATGAGATGATATTTGATTCCATGAGGTTATATGTAATCTATGGATATTGAAGCATGTGTGTATGTTGTAGAGCCATGATGTTGAGGCATATATGTATGTCATAGAACCATATTGTGATAATTATGGTGTCAAGCCTATGATAGTGATTTTACTGATTAGTTAGAAGGCCCACTAGATTTGTGTTTCCTTTGGGATTCACAAGTTTGTGTCTCCTTCGGGATTCACCAGTTTTTGTTTCCTTCGGGATTCACCACTTTGTGTTTCCTTCGGGATTCATAAGATATTGTGTCTCCTTCGAGATTCACCAGATATTGTGTTTCCTTCGGGATTCACAAGATATTGTGTTTCCTTCGGGATTCACCAGTTTGTGTCTCCTTCGGGATTCACCAGTTTGTGTTTCCTTCGGGGTTCACCACTTTGTGTTTCCTTCGGGATTCACAAGATATTGTGTTTCCTTCGGGATTCACCAGATATTGTGTTTCCTTCGGGATTCACTAGAGGTAGTAGACATATTTAGCTACAGTAGGATAGAAATCAGTTTTTTATGTATGTATGTATGTGTCTCATGAGGACTAGGACAGTTTATATGTTCCACCAGAGGTAGGCATCTAGAGGACATAAATGCCTAACCTGACCCCAGTAGTGGGGTTACTTACTGAGTATTTTATACTGATTACTTACTGAGTATTTTATACTCATTCTTTCTTATGTTGTTGTTTCAGGTAAAGGTAGAGATGTACCGGCGATGAACACGCGGAATTCGTGATCGAGCTACTGGGACTAGTTTTATGCTTCTGCTCATGAGACTTAGATTTCCTTTCATGTTTGGCTAAATTTCTAGTTTTGATGTTTGAAACTTATTATTAAGAATTTTTTTTTTAGACTTATTTATTAACATTTATGACTTATGGGTACCCTATTGTTATTTTTAACATTCGCATTTAATAAAGGACTTTGAACTTACCTCATTTATTTAGCATTTATTTCACCATAAAAAAATGTCGTTTTAAGTTCCATGCATGCATGTATTTAGTAATGACCTAACCTAAGTCCTAGGGAGTATTTTCTTAAAACTACAGACATTGTTTTTGAGAAATTTAAAGAATGGAAAATTATGGTTGAAATACAAACAAGCTGTCAAATTAAATGTCTTAAGACAGATAACGGGCTTGAGTTTTGTGTAGAAGAATTCAATGTTTTTTGTAGACAGCAAGGAATAGTCAGACACATAACAGTGAGGTATATACCTCAACAAAATGAGGTGGTAGAGAGGCTAAACAGAACTATACTTGAAAGAGTGAGAAGTCTCCTATCTGATGCTATCCTAGAGAAGTTTTGGGCTAAAGCAACCTCTTATACAGTTTACACCCTCAATAGATGCCCCCATGCCTCACTAGATCCTCTTGAAGAAAAATAGACCAAGCACTCACCTAATCTAAGAAACGTAAGGGTTTTCGGGTGCATTGGTTTTGTACACTAGAACAAAGGAAAACTGAATTCCCGAGCAATCAAATGCATGTTTTTGGGGTTAACTGAAGGAGTGGAAGGCTTCAGTCCTTGGCATCCTATTGAGAAAAGGTGTGTAACTAGCAGAGATGCCATCTTTAGGGAAACAAAAATGTTTATGCAAAAAACTAATACTCCTGAAGAAACACCTCAAGAACTGACAGAAAAAATTGAGGTGACGCATTCACTTATGCTTGCATCAGTTCCCATTAGCTCAAATCTTAAAGATACAAGTAGCCATGTGTCTCAACATGAAGAAGAAAAAGAAAAGGTAGCCACAGATACTAATATTGATTGATTCGAGTAGCCACAGAAAACTGATATTGATTGATTTTCAATCAGTAAAGAATTGAGTTGTAAAGAGTAATCTTGACCATCAAGGTGTCAAACTAGATTGTTATCAACGTGGCTTTTCTCTCCACCATTTGTTTCCTTTCAGACCATTAATCTTGTTTTATCTTCAACTTTGGACCTCAGTAGAAAGTGGAAAGACCCAACATAATGACGTATGAGAATGATGCTTAGACTTACATGAATGTTGTGATTATCGTTGACATTGATGCTTTGAGTTGAACTCTAAAATAAATGTTGTGTTTTTACTAAGTCTTGCACGAACCCACTAAAGTGGTAAAGCTACCAAGTAAGTGATTGACGTCTAGTTAGTGATAATTACTTGTGACGACACCTTGGTGTATTAGTTTCTTTGTAAAAATTTAACCAAGTTTGATTATAATTTTGCTTGTATTTTTCCTTTTAGGGACATTGACTTAGTTTTCTTGTATGTATTTTCTTTGAAAAACGATATCAACTTTATTCTTATTATGAATATTCTTATTTATGTTTGTACCAATTTTGTTAAAATAGGATTAATTGATGATGAAAATGATATGTGTAATGACAGGGTCCAAAGAAATAACAAACCATCAAGATATATATTTTATTAACAATATAAAAGTGACATAAATATGAAATTCTGTAACAATAAATACAGGTTATGATAGAACATTTGTTGACATAATATATTTGTCATGGTTTAAATATTCTTGACAATAAAATGTCAAGGTTCAGATATTCTTGACAAAAAAAAATGTCACCATATATTTTTTTGTGACATTTTATAACTATCGTCAATACCCATAATGCTACAACAATTAGCCAGTTTTGAGTCAATTGATGACAATGATAACATGTCATTTAAACTTGACAATGATAGAAAAGGTCATCTTTGATGATTCCATCATACATGATTGAGTTGCGAAAACTTCTGGATAGGTATCCCACATCTGAACTGAATTCTTTCTGGTTAAAGAATCTCTTTCTAGTTGCTCTGGAACAATTAGGAGATTCTCTAGAAGAAATATGGGGTTCTGCTTCTGGTGGCAACATGCTATGGGGTGGCGGTCCCGCTATCATTGTCAGAAATTGTTCATTATCGACAATTATTTATTGTCATTAAAAGTTCAATTATGACATTTTTCAAAAACTGTTATTGATGTTTATACATTTACGAGGGATACAATGACACAAATTTAGTATCATGAATTTTAATTGTGATAGTTTTAAGTGTCATGAAATCCCAATTTTGTTGTAGTGATTTTTTAAAAACTAAGGAAAATTTTCACAGATAGAAAAATGTCAAACTATCTATAGAATTAACAAAAAAAAAAAAAAAAAAAAAAGTTAATAGAGTGTCTATCACATAGTATCAATGATCGACTTGTATCAGTTTCTATCATTAACTTCAATCAACTTCTATCAAAGAAGATTAAATTATGTTATTTTATATAAATAGTTTCCCTTATTTTTCTATTTCTAAAAATCTCAAAGATTGCTATTTAGCATACCAATTAAGAAAAAAATAGTGAAGACCAACATAGATCCCCCCATAGTTTCATATGAATCACTCAGAGAGTTTACACACTTTTTAAAGTATATTGAAAACTATATTCTTAAAACACTATTTTACAAAAGCTGAATTGTCTGAAAAGATTCCACAGGTGTCTACATTCAAATTGGAAGATCCAAATTAGAAGACCAAAATTTTGAAACAATTGTAACTGCAGAGAAATACCCCCCAAAAACTGTCCAGTCCCTGTAATATAATTTAAGGTTTGTGTTTCAATTTGATTCTCGTAGTGTGTTTTGTTCGATTTTTGTACATTTAATCTTATTGTTTGGTCGAATCTCATAAATTGATTAAACTGTTCTTTTAGTTGAAATCATACTTTCTTTTTAATTAATTCAATCACAACCCTCTAACACAGTCAAATGAATTATATAATTTTTTTTTTAAAAAAAAACACAATAACAACTTGCATAAAGATTAAAGTTAAAGTTTATAAAAGCAAGGACTAAATTCAAACCTTAAAACCTATATAGAAAACCAAAATTTTAATTAACCTAGCCAAAACTATAGGGTAAAACCCGATAAAATCATTTGCTTTCGAACTAATTAACATTGATAACTCACTTTGTTTGATGCAAATTTTGGAGCTCATAAGTGATCGGGAGAGTATGTCCTTAAAAAAAACAATTTTGAAGTATGAATCGAATCGAGCTGGATGCATTATTGTCGTATAAGAAAAGCAAGATGTAGAAAAAGCAAAAAGGCAAAAAAATTAGAAGTGAGCAGTGAAACTTGCTGCTAAAGTGAAGGAGAACCAACAAATATGCTTTTTTCTTCTTCAAAAGGAACATTAATGTCAATTCCTAGCTTAGGTCTTCATAATTTTAATTTTAACTTTAGCTAGGTCTTCATAGAACAACCCCTTTATATTCTTTCAGCTTCCTTTATACAAAACCCCTAATTTACACTCCTCTTTTTATTTTTTTGTTTCTTCTAGCTATATAAATATCCCTCATTCACTTCCCATTCCCCCTCAAACAACCAAATAATAACCCCCCTTCATATCTTCCAACACTCATAAACTGACTTCTCTCTTTGTTGTTGCCCTAGCTAGCCATGGCCTCATCAGCCAACAACAAGAGACAAAAGCGTCCGAAGTCGCCCTCGTGCTGGTTCTCGATCTTTGGCTTGTTCAAGTCTCGAGATGGCGGAAAGAGGCGGGATGATATGATGATGATGGAAGATACACGAAAGGTGTGGCCGAGCGATGGTGACAAAGGTCGACACTGGGTGGCTGAGCCTGGCATTGATAGAAAAGCCAAAGCTTACATCGATAAGATCCATTATCAAATCCGCTCCTCCGAACCCGAATGACAAACTCACTCCAACCTTTTAATATTACTTCTTTCTTTTTTATCGTTATAGATATATAGATAAGTAGATATATCGTTTACGCTTTTGAGTGTGTATTATGATCTTTCTCTCCTCATATAACCATGTAATGTACAGTTCAAAAGAAAAAGAAAAAAAAAGTGAGGTCTTGCAATTTATGCACCGTAGTGTAAGAGATTTTAAATAATAATGTAACAATTTACATTTATAAGAGGTTTTATTTTATTTTTATATAATACCTTGATGTGTACATGTAAACTAATTAAGTCGATATATATTTGTTGGTATGTAGTTTTGTTAACTTATTATTTTGGTATTAATATATTTTTTGACAGAAGTTCTTATCTATTCTTCTATTCTCTCTTAACTTTTTGAATATAATGTATGAAAGATTGAGAAAATTAAATGAACCTGAAAATTAGAACAAATGTGTGTAAATGGTGAGAGGTTGATGCACAAGTGCATGCCTTAATCTATCTTTTCTGCATATGATTTTGTTTTTCAGCAAATAAATGAAGTTTTTTAACCTATAATTACAATGAATAAGAGCTACCATAGTTAAATTGGCATAAAATGCGTTTCTTCTACTATTAGATTAGTAGTTCAAATTTAATCTCTACCCCACATATTTGTTATTGAACTAAAAAACAATTACTATGAAAATACTACGTACTCATATGATAGAATCTAATCACAAGTCTTAAAAATAGATTTTAAAATAAAGACAAATTTACTTTTAAGTATCTTTTTATAAGAATTAAAATTCAAACATACGGGGGGCGCATGACACATAGGTTGAGAATCAAATGTCTATGGGCTTATTTAATAGAATACTGAAACCTGTACATCACTAAGTCCTATGTTTGAAAGCAAAGGTTTCTAAAACTTGTTGTTGAAGACAAAATCTAGACAAAATCTGGACAGGAAGATTCACAAAAAAAATATTGGTGTGGTGCCTGGCACAGAACCTCCGATGCTTAAGTCAGTATTTAACAAAGGGTGAGAGTAAGCTAGAGACAGGGGAGAAGAACTTACCTTTGTGTGTGACTATCAACCCCTATTTATAGTATGGTGGCTTTGGATTTCTAATCTCAAAGAGGAGTAGAAAAAGTGAAAGAGATTAAGGAAAAGTCGATTTGGGCCGGCTAAGAAAAGTTGAACCATGGCCTTTGAGAGGCGGTAAATTGAGCCAAATAGGCCAACTTGTCTCATCCTTGGCCAAGTGGGCAGATTCGATTATTTGCCCAACCCGCCTTGGCCTCGACCTCTGAGGTCGAGGTTGACAAGTTGGGCTGAATGATCCACCTCGCCTCGGTCTCGATCGAGGAGGCCAAGGTGGACAGGTTGGGCCATTTAGCCTAACTTTCCTTGGCCTCGACCTCCAAAGTCGAAGCGGACAAGTTGGACTCTTTTGGCCCAGCGTCTCTCCTTTCTTCCTTCCTCGACCCATCGGCCTATTTCTTATACTCATCCCGTCTTCTTGAGCTTGTGATTTTTGGTCCAAAAATGACCTATAACACCTGTGTTTGGGGATAGGTAACTAATGTATGAGTTTGAATAATCCGTTCAAATATATCTCTACCATTAGATTATAATAATTCATCTTTATGGTCTAAACGACATAAAATACACAAAAGATCAATACACGACTACTTCACTTTTAATCACTTCAACTCAAGTAGTTGTAATAATGGACAAATTTGAAATTATTAAAAGATTACTCTTCATAGCTCCTAGATTTATATAGCTATGGTAAAGATTAAGTTCGATACAAATGAGTTTAGATATCTAAGACTGACATATTTTGAAATAATTCTCATTTTCTTGTTTGAGAATTTCTAAATTGAGTTGCCTAACTAATGGTGATACATTATCATTCTCTCGTACATTTGTTCCGGAAATGCAAATATGTTTATTATATTATTCTTTTTTTTTTTTTTTTAAAGGTATTATATTAGAATGAGTGGGTGGAGAAATCTCACGATGACACAAACACTATACTAATCGAATTATGTTAATTTTGGCATATTATTCAAATTGAAAAAGAAAAGCGTAGATATATAAATAAGGAACACTCTAATTGATATGAGTTTGAGACGGCTTTAAAATTAAAATAAATTCTTTTTAAGGAAAAAACTTCGTCTATAAGCATTCTTGATAGGATGGAAAATGTAAGTTTTAATTTAAAGTTCATGTAAAATTCTATATATATAATAAATAAATAATACTTAAATTTTATTATCATAACTTTTAAAAGTAGTAAAATAAATGGTTACATAATTCTTAAGTAACAAATAAATAGACTAAAATGAACCCAAATAATTAAGAAAAACAACATGTAAAAATGCATCAATGAATCGGTCACTCCAATTGATTTAGTTGCTTTTTTAACTTTTTACACAGATAATCTGGGTAATTTTTTTCAAATTTTATGATACTTCAAATTTTCATAACTTTTACAATTTTTTTTTCATTTTATAGAATCATGTATGTATTGACATACTTTATTTTTATATATATATACAGATCGTACCCATATATGAATTTGATGCACCAATTCAATGTGAATTCCCTCTATTCAAATAAGCACGTCCCATCATCAATTGTACCTATTGAACTTAAAAGACACTTTTATCAACGAAGACAATAGTTTAAAAGACATTTACATTCAAATAGTAGCATCCCATCTATAAAAGGGCAAAAAATACATTTAATATTAAAAATAGGGGCAAAAAATGAAAGATTTTCCCTTCATAGATCCTTTTATATATTGTATAGGTTATTATTTTTATTTTTATTATTAATTAAATTTTCTATCTTCATAAATTTTAAAGTATGGCATTTTAAGTACATTCAAAACTTCATCAAAGTATGGCATTTTAATTTTTTTTTTATTGGCCTTCTAAAAGCCATCTAAAACTCAGTCTTAAAATAATATTACTTATTATTTCAATATATATATTACTTATATATATATATATATTACTTTTTTTTGTCTTTGTTTTTTTTTTTGTTTTTTGAATTTAACCCTTACGAGTTGTGGACCTATATTTGAGAGGATAAAAATAGGCGACTTATAAGTTAGTAGTAGCTTTTCTCTTCACTTTCTATAATTGGAGTTTATGTTTAGTAATTAAAGATTATAAATGGAATAAATGGAATCTTCTTATCTATTAAATGCAATACAAATGAACTATATATTAAAAATAAAACTAAGTTAGAAAGCTAACCAAAACTCCCACTACGTTAAAGTAAATATATAATATTCTTACAACAATTTCAACTTAAACTCAAAACAAATAATATCATATAATTATAGCTAGGTTCATGATTCTTTAAAAATGCGACAAATACAATTTATTTGACAAACTGATACTATGTATGTTTCAAATTCCTTTTCCCTTTATAATACAATGAAAATAATTATAAAAAAAAAAAAAAAATACACACATGTACAATGCAGAAGTACTTGGTTTTATACACATTAATAGTCCACTAATCATTAAAGTAAGCCAATAAATAAATAAAATAATAATGAATGTGATGGGCAATTTTGTAGTTGAATCCTACCCGACATAAACCACAAACGTTGTAATAAAGCAAAGCTATTGCAAGACATTAATTAGACAAGACTAATAAGACATGTCCTAATTCTTTGGGCAACTTCATTCACCAATTGAGTGATTATAATTCAATCCCTCAATATAAAGTTTATGCCTATTTCTTTTTTCATTGGATTAAAATATAGAATGTTCTCAAGTGCATTTAACACATATGAGTTAAATTACAAGTTTGGTCTCTAATATTTTTATGTTTGTATCTATTTTGTTTTTGAATTTTAAAACGTGTTTAATAGAGTTCCTAAACTTTTGATTTTGTTTCAATAGGCCGTCAATGAACTTTAAAAAGTGTTTAATAAATTTAATTTTGTATCTAATAAATCTCTAACTTTTTTATTCTTATCTAATACCTCAGTGACTTATTCTAACATTTTTTTTTTAAAATTCATGTAGACAAGTGATTGAACGTAGTTTAGGATTCAATTATATATAAAATGTAGTGCCAATTCTAGGGAAAAATAGCTTTTTTGCTCATAGGTTTTCAGTTTAGTTTTCATTTGATCTCTAATTTTCAAAATATTACACTTTTAGTCCTTAAGTTTTGAATTTGATATCGGTTTGGCTTTTTATATCAAAATGTTACAATTTTACTCTTGAGATTTGAGTTTTGTAACAATTCGGTCCTCATGTTTAAGGATTTACATTCCTAATCTTGATTTTCATTAAATACCCACTTTCAATTTTTGGCACTAATGTCTATTAATTAATTTAAAATAATTATGAAATGAAAATTTTAAAATATTTTTAATAATGATGAAAAATAATAAAACTTAATTAATTATACTTCTTTTAATTCTTTTAAATTAATTAATATACATTAATACTAAAGACGAAAAATGGATGTTTAGTGAAAAGTTGAGGTTAAAAAGTGTGAGTCCTCAAATCTAAGGACAAAATTGAAACAAAATTCAAATTTCAATAGCAAAACTATGGCATTTAAAAACCTGTGGACTAGATTGAAACCAAACTAAAAACTCAAGAAAACTTTTTGTAACCTATGGACTAAAGGGAAATTAACCTAAAATCTAAAGACCAAAAAGATATTCTTCCCTTATTTATAATAGATCAATTAATTTTGACAATAATTTTGAATATGTTAGGGACCTCTTAAAAAAAACTCCTTTTAACCTTCTTCTTGGCACAAACTTATAAAAACTTGGCCATCTAACTTGTAACTTTAACCTAGTAATTATATATATTTTTTTTTTGGAAAAAGAAATTATAAATCTTGATTCTTAGAAAGATTATTCTCTGATTTTTATATTAGTTAGGCTCTTGAGTTTAATTTATTCATTTGACCATGACCAATTAAACCTTTGTTCCATTTCAAATCATATTAAATCAATGGTTCATAGTTCAAGATTCTTAGGTTTGAGGGGATGGGAAAGCATATATTAGTTAATTGTATACTTTTGGAATTATATACTCCCCTTTTTCTCTCTTTCGTTCCTTCAATTATATTAGTTTTATTCTAATTTAAATTGTGTCTTGTTTAATCACAATTTTATGTCTTTTCTAACTTGGAATTATAAAGTTGATTTCTTTTGTCCTGCGTTTGTTTGAATTGGCCTCAAACGAATAAAAAATATTTGTCATTTACTTAATACAATTATAACACATGCAAGACACGTGGAATTTTTAGTTTTAACTTAGGTTAAATTAAATTTTCAGTTTTCAACCTCTACATTTATATTTATTGGTCCGAAAAAGTGTTTTTAAAAAGAGTTAAAAATCTGAGATTCGACAACAGCACAGCTCAACTAGCATAGTATTTGTATTATCGACCTCGAAGTCTGAGGTTCGAATCGCTTTTCATCCCTAAGCTTTTATAAAAATAACAAATAGTCCCTACACTTTGGTTCGTAATGATTTAATCCCTATACTTTTAATTTTATAACAATTTAGTCACTAAACTTTAGTATGCAACAATTTAGTCTTTGTATTTTTAAATTTACAATAATTTAATCCCCAACGTAAACAAATTTATCAAAATTAGATGTCAATTTTTTTTATTATTTTACGTTGCATACTTTTTTTTAATAAAAACATTGAGTCTTTAATTAGTGTATTGGTTTATTTATGCAAAAAATCTCATTAAATCTTAACACTAATTTTTAAAATATGGACTAATTTTTTACAAATTTCAAAATACAATGATTAAATTTTTACAAATTTCAAGGTACAATGACTAAATTGTTACATAGTAATGTTTTAAACTAAATTGTGATAAAATTGAAAGTTGAGAGATTAAATCATTACAATCTAAAATTTAGGTACTAAACGGTTACTTTTACCTAAATTTAAGGAGTAAAAGTGATTTTTAACTAATAATTTTTTTCTTCTTATTATTTTAATTCTCTACTTTTTAGTGCATAATTTTCTAGAAAAATGGTGCTATGGGAGTTCATTTTCAAGACAAAGTTTCCCTTGAATTTTTAATTTTTAATATTTTGTCTTTTACTTTCCTATGATTAACATGGTAATTTTTCTTCTTGAAATATCATCTTTTTTGAGGGGGAGAACAATAGAGATACTAAAAAGTTAAAATGTTCAAAAGATTTATTAGACATTTTAAAATCATATTAAAAGTTTAGATATTAATTCAGTAATTTATAAAGTTTAAGAACTAAATCAATCCAAATTTAAAAGTTCAAAAACTAAACTTGTAACTTAACATTATGTTAAATGCTATCAAAAGAATTTAAGAACTGATAATGATCAAAATGTATCGAAAAGGTAAAAAAAAAAATATAATTCAACTGGCATCAAGTATGTATTAATAACCTCGACGTCAGAGGCTTGATTTTCCACCTACATATTGTCAGAAAATGTATCGAAAAACAATTTATTATTATATAAATAAGTTATTTTGTTCTAAATAAAATTGACAATGCATTTAATACAACTCAACTTTTTAGGAAAAAAATCCATTTATATCCCGAACTTTAATTTGCAGGTGTAGTTCATTACAAATCTTAATTAAACTAATAATTGTACTAAATAAAACTTTAACTATTCATAAGGAAGAGAATCAATTAATTAAAAGTCGAATAAAACCTTAAACTTTTATTAGTGAGAATCAACTATATGCGTTAATAATTCATAACTATTTTCACATTCCATTAAAAATCAACTTAAATTTTTTAAATAAAATTATTTCTCCCCAGCATCCAACATGGGTAAAGAAATAATAATAATAATAATAACAAAAAAAAATATATAAATTTATATTCATAAACTTTATAAGTTATATCAATTAAAACCCTGAGCTATAATTGAGCTATAATTGTATTCATTTAAACCTTAAACTTTTGTAAGTGTATCATTTTACATTCTCATTAATTAATCTGTGATTTTTTTCCTTAAATTTTTTTCCTTGTCAAGTAGATATTAGTTAGTGATAAAAATATGATTTTTAATTTTTTTTTTCTTTTACCTCAAAAACAAGAAAAAAAGTTTATTTAATGATTTAAATGTCAAATTAACTAAGATAGCCATATGACCATCGTTTAAAAAGGGCAAAAGGGGAAATCAAAAGTTCATCCACCATAACCTCTTTTAGATAGTACAGGTTTATTACTATGAGCGATGCACGTGTATTATCAATTTGAAAAATATAATTGGTTTTTAAAATATTTATTTCATTAAGTTTTTCGAAGTGATTTCAATTATAAATTTTAGGATCGGTTTGGATTGACTTGATAAGAAGGTGGTTTTTTAAAAAAACTCATTTTTATTAAAACATTTTTGAAAAAAATTGTTGAAAACACTCTTCGAAAATTATTTTGAGTGATTGTGAAACCCTCTAATGTTTTTTAAAATGACTTATTTTTTAAATTAAACATTTAAAAATGCATTCTAAATCCGCTTAACTAGGATTCCAAATTTTAGTTAGCTATGACGTAATATTTAAAAAGAGAAAACTTTCTTTCATTTCACTATGAAAAAATCATTCAAATAGATATTTAATAATATAATAAATAAATATCTAAATTATGTTATTATTTTATTATAATCAAAATTTAGAAGAGATAGTAGAGATTTGAACCTAAATATCAATTCCATGTAACAAGAGCGTAGCTCAATTGACATAATGTTCATACTATCAATCTCGTAGTTTGAGATTCGATTCCCCCACCCCATACTTTAATTACAATACCTCTTCCAATAAAAGAAAAAAAATCATGTAAGAAAACCATTCAGATATTTTTAATAATAAATATATTTTATTTTATTATTATTATTTTAAGAATATTAATCACTTTTTTTTACCTAGTTTTGCAATAGAAATTAATTTGTTTTCTTTGAATTTTTGGACACCTCCTATAAATATGAGATTTTTATTCAAATTAGTGAATTTTGAGAGGTAATGAATTTAAAGAATATAATAAAATAAATAACAACATTTATTCTTTAGTTTGGAGAACACCTACAAAGAAATTTTTTTTCAAATTAGTTAATTTTGAGAGGTAATAATTTAAAGAATATAATAAAATAAATTACAACATTTATGGTATAGTTTGATAATTATATATTTGTTTATTTTTAACTTTACTTATAAGTTTTCCATATTATTTTAAAAAAATTTTATTGGTGGATTTGGTTAGCCTCTAAATTCTAAACCTTAAATATAAACCAAAATATTTTTCTATTGAAACTAATTTCGTGGAGAAAATTAAAATTGAAACTAATTTTGTTTTAAAAAAAAAATAAATCTAGGATACCATTTATGTAAATTTTATTTTATTTTTACAAAATATTTAATACTATTCACATTAAAATGAGTTTTTTTTCATAAAGAAAAAAACCCTACCAATTTATCTTGAGATTTAATGTGAAATTACCTAAAATATTCATGTGAACCAACTAAAAGAGGCTAAAGGAAAAATAAAAAAATATTAATTGAAACTATATACGTTGCACGTGTTTCATAATATTGAAAATGAAATGCAAATATATAAGTTGAAATAAGAGTCTTATACTTGATAACCAATTTTCAAGTATATATATATATATTTTAAAAATCATATTATTCAAAACAATATTGAATTAATATGTTATTCTAAAATTATTTTTTTAAAGTTTATGAATTGAATTTTTGATCTCTCAATTAATTTTTTTTATAGCTCTCTTAATTTAAATCTTTGATAGTACAAGAACAAACAAACTAATAATATTTGCATTTATAATAAGAAAGCTTTAAAATAAAATCTAATCACTTTTATCAGAAGTAAAAACCTATTTCTAATATATTTTAGAACTATTTTTTTCAAAAAATTATTTTATTTTATTTTTTAAAAAAGACTATTCAATCTAAATTTCAATCCCAACATAAAGGTTTGAAAAAACACAATTCACATTAAATGATAAGGAAAAAAAAATAAAAAATTTGAAAAAGATAACATACCTTAAACAAATAAAGAAAATGGAGTTGTGATATCTAGCTATTTCTAGACATAAAAAAAAAACCCGAAACAAAAAAAAAAAAAGAGTGAGAAAATACCTAATAGAAACTAAAAATTTAACTCAACTATTTATAAAGAAAATTTAGATTTGATTTTACAAAATAATTTAGATAAATAGGTCTTCTCACTAGAAGAATTTCGGGTTTTATGTCGGTTTTAAACTGATATTAAAGGGTTTTAATGTCGGTTGACAACCGACATTAAAGACCTTTAATGAAATTTGCAATCATGGAGGTAGATTGTACGTCAACAACATCACTGGCCAACAACTATATCTACTACTAAGATCTCCATGTGGATTTACCCCATCTGTCGAAAGAGCAAGACGAAGACTTATAGGTTCTGACCCAAACTATGGCCACAAATTGTCTATTTTTTTCCACGTTAGGGCATCTTTGGGATGTTTTAATAAACCGTTTGTTTCTTTTTTTTTTTTTAGCATGCCACGTCAATAAACTTGTTGTTTCTTTACTTCCAAACATTCTTTCAAATCTTGGAATTGGGGAGAAATACCACATAACTTTTGTTGGGATATACTTAGCCCTTTCCTTTAAATTTTTTTGAAGCTTCCATCTTGACGTACCATAAATGGGGCATACATTTGCATTAGAGAGTTCTTTTCTAAACAAGCAACAATCATTGCTACATGCATGAATCTTCTTGTACTTCATTCCAAGAGTACCCAACATCTATTTTGTTTTATAAGTAGAAGTTGGAATCTCATTAGGACTAGGTAATATGTCATGAATTAATTTCAAAAACTCAGTAAAACTCTTATCACTCCATCCAAATTTAGCTTTCAAATTATATAACTTTACCAATGTAGATATTTTGAAAAAAGTTTGACAATTTAGTTACAATGATTTCTTCGCATCATCTAATAATTCTTCAAAATTATTGAATTTTTCACTAAAATAGTTATTGTATGTAGCCTCAAACATTCCAATTGTGTTATCAACATCAACATCATCCTCATCAATTTTGTCTCTTTCACTAGTAGACACATTTTCATTGTTTCTCTTAATTGGTAATGATTCACCGTGAAAATTCCATGTCTGATAACTTTGATCTATACCATTAAAAAATAAGTGATCTCTTATTCTATTCACATTTAGAGTCTTTGCAGTCACACATACATATTTAAAAAAGATTATGGACAGAGACAGTTAATCTCAAAATCGGAAAAGAAAAGACTATTCTATTACAAAAGTCGGAGTCCACCGGTTTGGAACAAGTGAACTGAGTCTTGAACCGTTCGCCTTAAAGCCTTGCAGCTTGATCATGTAGCAAATCTTCTGACCGTCGAGCAATGAGCATCGAGTAGAAACGATCGTGTAACAACAATCACGTAGCTTTGGACTATGCGATGAGCATGAAAGTCTACACGATTGTGCAACGTGCTTGGAGTAGTGCATACCATACGATCGTGTAGCTAAAGACTATGCAATGAGCATGATAGTCTACACGATCGAGTAGTGTGCATCGAGTATCGTATACTATGCGATCATGTAGCTACTGACTATGTGATGAGCATGATAGTTTACATAATCGTTTAGAACGCATGCCTTGTGTCGAGTATCAAATACCGCACAATCGTTTACTCCTCGAGCACCTATGCGATCATGTAGTTAATGCAACATGATCTGTAAGAACTTTACACAATCGCGTAGCAATTAACTATACGATCATTTAGCAGATGCTACACGATCGTATAGAAAAATCTACACGAATGAATTAAGCTATAACATCCATTCCATATAAACATTCAACATTATATTATAACATTTATAATATAAATGATGCATGGATATGCTGTAATGCATGCATATATTATAACTCTTATATTATATGGTGCATGAGCATGGTTTAAGTAATTTAATCATGCATACTAATACATTATAACGCTTATAATATAAAACGATGTATGAAATAAATTGCATAACCTCTCGTGGGTTTTAAAACTACATGACATACATTATGGCATATAAAATAAACATACATCACATGCATATTTAAAAAAGTTTATGGACCAAGATAGTTAATCTCAAAATCGGAAAAGAAAAGACTACTCTATTACAAAAGTTGGAGTCCACCGGTTTGGAACAAGTGAACTGAGTCTTGAACCGCTCGCCTTAAAGCCTTGCAGCTTGATCGTGTAGCAAATCTCCTGACCGTCGAGCAATGAGCGTCGAGTAGAAACGATCGTGTAACAACGATCACGTAGCTTTGGACTATGCGATGAGCATGAAAGTCTACACGATCGTGATGCGTGGTTGGAGTAGCGTATACCATACGATCGTGTAGCTAAAGACTATGCGATGAGCATGATAGTTTACACGATTGAGTAGTGTGCACCAAATATTGTATATTATGTGTAGCTACTGACTATGTGATGAGCATGATAGTCTACATAATCGTTTAGCACGCATGCATTGTATCGAGTATCAAATACCGCACAAGCGTTTACTCCTCGAGCACCTACGCGATCATGTAGCTAATGCAACATGATCGTGTAACAACTTTACACAATCGCGTAGCATTTAACTATGCAATCATTTAGCAGATGCTACACGATCGTATAGAAAAATCTACACGAATGCATAGCCAAATCTAAACGATCATTTAGCTACAGCTAAACGATGCGAAAACGGTTTCTTCTTCCTCAACGAAACACACTGCAACCTTCACGTCTGAAGCTTCATGAACGACTCAAAAACAATAACGAATACAGACTCAATTATAAGAATTAATGCCCAAAAACGTAGGGGCCCTTACAAATTAACTTTTGTAACTTAAACAGAAAGCCAAAACAGAGACAACTATCCCATAAACATCCATCAACAACCATCCACATACATTTAACGATTAAACGCAATGTAGAAAATAAAACCCACCAAACTATAAACGATTTCCATACATAAATGGAATTTGGAATCAGAACTACAACCTGACTCTGATACCAATTGAACGAACTTGATTTACAACATCCATGAGCGGAAGCGGATCTACAAATTCTATTGAGATTGAAAACAAACATTTACAGTCAAACATTCAGATTATGCATCTTAACTAAAATTACAACATACTTTTGATCAACAAAAGGGTTCAAGGATTATACCTTTAAAGAACTCTTCTTCACGTAAATCCCTCGAACTGTCAAAAACACGAACTCCTCGAACAACAACAAGAATACTCGAACCAAAAGTGAAGGATACTACCACTTGGTGACTTCGGTATTCTCAGGGTGTAAACCCAAGAGTGGTGGGCTCTGACTATTTTGGTTAGGAGAGAGTTTGTGAGATTAGAAGAGGAAGACGATTGAGGAAGAACACATTATCGAATAGAAAATTCTTCAATCGTGTAGAGTACAAGCTCTATCGTATAGGCTCCCAATTTATCGTGTAGATTCACTTTTTCCGTGTGTCGTGGATATGAAAAAAATAAAAACCATATTTTATTTATTTCATTAGCTATAAAAAGCTGTTTAACCATCCACTATGGTGGCTAGAGAGAAAAAGGGTTTAATTATCCAAATAATTAATAATATAAATAAATATGGTAACCAACTTATCATATTATATTTATACCTATAGTTTTAATATTGCATCATATACAATATAAAATATAATTTTTTTTCTCTATTTTATGGCATTTGATATAAATCATATTTATATGAAATTTAACAACTATGAACCTCATTCATAGAAAATATATTTGAATTATATTTAAATATTTATTCCTCCAATTAAACTATAATGTATCAAATACATTATGTCAATGAACTTCTTTGTAAGTCTAGATTAAAATGACTTGGATGAAATCACACAAAATCGAGATTTCAGAAATGAAGAGAAAAAAAATAAATGAAGAAAATAATGAATGTTTTCTTTAAAAAAAAAAAAAAAAAAATAGAATGAATGTCAAAGAGGAAATATAAAAAAGAAAGAAGAAAACGAAAATCCTGCACCAGCGCAAACATGAAATTGAAATAATGGTAAAGATGGAAAAAGAATAGAACGGTCAAAATCTACTATATACACAAATAGTTTTAAAAAGTACTACAAATATAATATTAAAAACAATTATACCTATCCCTTATAAATTTCCTAAAATTTAAGCACGCAAAGGGAGTAAATTTTAAAGTTTTTCCTCTAATTTTTTCTCCAGTTTTTTCTTCTCTTTTTCCATAGCCGTTTTTTAAAAATGCTTTAGTTAAATGCTATAAAAAGCGGTATTTGTTGTTGTCACAATTTTTAAATATTAAGTGAAATAGTTTTATTATTTTAATTTTTCTTGTTCAATTTGTCAATTATATTTCATTGTTTATTTATTTTTTTCATTCCTTACCATTACTATTTAATTAAAAATTAATTAGTTTTTTTTTTTTGACAAGCTGGAGTTTGAACCCAAGATTTTAGGAGTGTCTAATCATCATTAACATTATTTTCACAAGTCCCCCGACACCAATAAATCAATTTTAAATTTAATTATTAAAATAGAACGTTAAGTATAACTACAAACCAAACCGAACGAAACTATTTTATTAACTTATCATATTTAGCATTTTTTTAGAAACGTTTATTAAAATTTAGAAAGAATAAACATGAATGATTATCGAACAAGTTTGTTTCTAAAAGAAAAATAATAATACAAGTATTACTAATAGAAGCATATCATTAGAGATGCTTACATCACATATTGAAGTCTATCAGTGATAAAAGCTTTTCATTAATAAGTTATAACTGAAATACTTCTATCACTGACAAAAGTTTATTAGCGACAAACTTATCACTAATAAGTTATAAGATTGGATCAAAAAATATTTAATCTCTCTTTATAAATCCGTTAATTTAAGAGATTAATATTTCACAGGATGATCATATGCGACTCGATCTTTAATCTGAGTTAACTCCTGTCTATGAGAGCTCGTCCTTTGATTTTCATGGGTGAGAGTGCTTCGTCATTTTAGATCTTAAACAATAGATCCCCATCCTCTCGCTACCTGAGAAGGATTTAGTTTATGATTGGACAATAAACAAATTGTGCATTAAAGGATTAGAGAACAACTCGCGAAGAATCGACTACATCTAAAATGTTGATTTCGGGACTTGAACAATGGATCCCCACCCTCTCACTGACTAAAGGATTAGTGATATTCAAATTAAATAATTTAGTTAATCTCGTATCATTATATACACTAATAACCTTTTTTAAGTTCCACTTTTTCACAACTAGTTTTTCTCGGACCATCGCGGTCGAGATTGAGTTAAATTATAACTTTTCAAATTTTGATTTATTTTTTTTAGAATCTTATACCAAATATACCTTTTTTTAGTACAACAATTGTAGGGTATGGGATTGAATCTCCGACATATTAAGACGGAGGTCATGCTAATACCATGAAGCCATTACTTCAGATATAAATATATATCTATTTTCTTATTTGATGTGTTCTCTTGTCATTGTTTGTAAAAATATTAATCTAAATAATAATTTTAGCTCCCATTTTTTATTTAAAAAGAATTATGGAGTTTTTTTTTTGACATTTTTGGAGTTGTTTTTGCCACGATGTTTTAAGTTATTTATTTATTATTATAATTAGTAGGCATTTAAAGAGTAGAGTGCAAATTAAGGTAACTAGAATAAAAAGGTATCTATTACCCGAACTCCAGTTATCTATTTTTTTTTTTTTTTTTAAAAAAATAGTTTTAAAATTTTATGTCCAGTTTAATATTGTTTTTATTTATGCAAAATTTTAAATAAAATGAAATAGTATAGTACAAAAATCAACTAAAATGAAGGGTTTTAAAATAATAAAAGTAGTAGTGGTAGACTTTTGGATCATGTCAACATAAGAAAAGATATGTTTCATTCAGTAATATGTCTTCCTCTACATGGAAATCCTAGCCCAAAATAGCAAGATTTTAATGGAAATCCAAAAATTCATTTCTTATTTGAGGGTTAAACATAAAATAGGATATGCATTGACATTAATGTGAAATTATTAAAGCCCGTTTAGTAAGTATTCTGTTTTTTGCTTTTGATTTTTGAAAATTAAACCTATTTTTTTTCATTTTCTTACAATTACTTGCATAGTTCTTAAGTATAAGAGTTTGAAATTTTAGCCAAATTCTAAATAAAAAACAACTTTTAAAAATTACTTTCTTTAGTTTTCAAATTTTGATTTTACTTATGAAAACATATGTAAAAAATAGATTACAATACAAGAAAATTAAAAGTGAAATGGGTGTTTATAGACTTAATTTTCAAAAATTAAAAATTAAAAAAAAACAAATGGTTACCAAAAGTGAGCCTAAATTGTTGTAAATATCTAAATATTAATGAAAATTATGTAATTATTTTATATAGAGTTTTTATATTTCTAAATATTTTCAAATTAAATCACATGTTACCGATAGATGAGAAAGTTCGTCAAATTCTAACGTTGTTTTTCGAGTTCAACAAATGAGAGTGGAGATTTTGAGACTTGAACTTTTAAGTTAAAATGTTGCTCAATAGACTTATAATTAGGAGAAGGAACACTAAATAATCAAAGGAACACTAAATAATCCTTTCTTGAATATTACAACTCAATCATATATCAAAATGCATCTAAAAAAATTTAATAAGATTTTGATAAGCAAGACACAATTGGGACAGTAGATAAAAATTTTCCATCAACATTTTGACAAAAAGCTTTGGGTTCTTTTCTAAGAGTTGTCATTCTTATGTTGACATTGTCCAATATAATATTTGTGCAACGAGCTCGAGAGCAGTTCAAAGTAATTGCATCTTCATTTGCTGATGTTCCATTAACTTCACGATATGTCACATCACTCACTTTTATGTCCATTCCCTAGAAAAAAATTCAATATTATAAACATATATGGACAAAATGTAATAAGAACAAAGAAAAGTTTTCCTTTTTTTTTTTTTTTTTTTTTTTCCTCGAATATGCATAAGATGTGTAATATTGATCAATAATGATGGGATTTTTTGCATTCTTGAGTGTTATTTTCTCGAATGTGATATTTCTTGCATATCCATATCCACCCTGTAATTAAACTCTAGAAAATTATTTATAATTATTTATATAATTTATATTTCATTGCATAAAAATAAATTAAAAAATACAATCACCTGCCAAGTCTTGATTCTAACTCCATTTTGAGTGCCTTGTAAGAGGCAGTTGCTTACATGAACATTTTCAACTACATTATATGCACCATCTTTTCCTAGGCTCCCAATGCTACATCATTCAAATAAACACAACATTCTTAGGGAAAGTAGAAATTATAATGATTAATCAATTTGTTTGAGAAGAAAAATTGAAAATTAACAAAACTTTAATGAAATGGAAAAATGGAAAAAGAATATTATATCAAATGTAATATGGATTTTGTAAAGAGTTAAAAGAAAAATAATTATGATTTTTACCTTATGCCATGGCCAGGGCCACAAGTGATACCAATTATATTGATATCGGAAGATCCTTCATTAATGGCAATACAATCATCACCTACATTTTTACATGAATTTAATAAGAAAAAATTGAAAAAAAAAATGTATAATCATGAATTAAACTATATCAACTACAAAAAATAATAATACTACTAATATTTTACCTGTTGCTATAAAAGAATCCTGGATAAGAACATTTTTTGATCTGGAAATATCAATTCCATCGGTGTTAGGACTTTCTTCGGGAGCAAGAATCTGAATGTTTGAGAAAATAACATCATTGCAGTCATTTATGGAGATGTGATTCTTGCCACTATTGATATGCTTCATTTCTTTCACTTGAAGTTCATTGCAATTGTGGAAAAACAATGCCTATAAGATCATACATATTATAATTATTATTGGCATTATGAATCAATCCATCAAACCCTAATTTTCAAAAGGAACTTAAAACACACCGTTGGTCGTTTACAATGTTTATGATCACAATCTTTCCACCATAAAGAGCCTTGGCCATCAAATTTCCAGCTCCTTTGAGATTCAAACCTTCTATGTCAAAAAATTGAACCCATTTATCTGCACCATCACTTGGCCATTCATCCTTGCTTGGAGCCATTAGAGTTCCTCTAAGCTATATTATATAAATAAAACATGCAATTATCAGTAAAATTTTCAAAATGTTCAATCCAATCATATAATAACAAATTGTGGGTTGAAGTTAAGACATTAAAAATACAAATTTTATTAAATAATGTATTATAAATATAGGGTGTTTTCTATGAGAAATGGAGTAAGATAAACTACATCAAAATTGACTTGGTTAGACTTGCAAGGACCCTGGAATTTGAGAGGGTTCAAGAGGTAAGTTTTTCCATCAGGTGCATGTAATGTTGGACTATCTTCTGTTGCTCCACATACATCATTCCAAGCTTTCAAAAAAGCCTTGTCACATAGAAAAATACAAAGAAAACAAGTTATTATAAGATTGTAGATCAAAGAAACAATCAGAAGTGTTTTTTTTTTTAAAAAAAAACAAAACAAAACAAAATTCACAATGTAGCTTATATTACTCACTTCTGAATCGTCTGCTTTGCCATTTCCAATTGCTCCATAATCAAGAACATTGAAATTGGATGAAGCCGATACAATCGATAAGGTTAGAATATCAATAGAAAATATGAAAATTAAAGCGAAGAGAAGCTTCATTTCTATGCCAAAATGTAGAATTTGAAGAGTAAAATGATGAGAAACGAGAGAGTAGAAGATCCAATCAAAATTTGAAGGTTGGTGAAAAATGAATGGATATATCATTCTTTAAATATAGAGAACACTAGGAATGAAATGGAAAATTCATTTTTAATTATTAATTATAAAACATAATGGAAAATTAAGAAAGGAAAATATCAATAGAATATAATTGGGAATTAATTATGGGCTTGATAAAAGCAAATATCCATATATTGATCAATACTTCAACTTTTTAGCATTTTGTGTTTTGTTGAAATGTATCAGAATACTAAAAATAAAGCAAAATGTGGAGGCATTTATTTTAGATGATTTCTTTTGCATATATAAATGGTATTTATTTTAGTGATTAATTCAATTTGTGGACCAATTATTTATTTTTATTAATTTTTCTTATGGGATATTTATTTTAGAGAATATATTCGTTGGATTTACTTCATGAGATTTTTTTTTTTTTTTGAGTAATAACAATTGGTAATATTTATGGAATAATAATCAAGTATATAACATCATTTAAGAAAATTGCAAATATAGCCAGCGATAGATTTGAGTCTATCAACAATAGACTTCTATGGTCAATAGACTCTTACAGAGTCTATCATTGATAGACTCCTAATAATATGGTCTATCACCGATATACTATTTAAATTTGACCATATTTGTAATTCCTTTTACATTATGTCATATCTGTTAATACTTTGGGTCTAATGTCTATATTTGCAACAGTCCCTTTTTTTTAGTGCTTTTATTTATGTACGAGGTTTAATAGTCTCTTTCAATAAATTAATTATATTCTATTGTACAGTTGTTAAGCTAATTAAGAGTTCAATAGAGTGATTTTAGAAAATTTAGTATGTAGACAAAAATGTGTTACGAGTGCATGTTTAGGACGAATTGGTTTTAAAAAAGAACCAGATATAGTTAGTCTATGTAACGACCCGATCCCCAAGACCTAGGTAAGACCGTTACTAAAATAAATGCATGCAAAGAATTTAAAATGACGCTCAGTCATTTGAAATAAATGCTAATTAAAAACAAGAGAAGTTCAAAAGACATTTATTAAATGCAATTGTTAAAAACAATAATAGGGTACCCATAAATCATAAAGGTTAATAAGTACATATAAAAAACAATTCTTAATAATAAGTTTCAAACATCAAAACTAAACATTAAGGGAAACATGAAAAGAACTCTAAATCTCATGATGCGAAAGCGTAAAAAAAACTAGTCCCAGTGGCTCAATCATGAATTCTGCTGCGCCATTGCCGGTGCATCTCTACCCTTACCTAAAACATCAACATAAGAAAATGAGTATAAAATACTCAGTAAGTAACCTCACCACTAGGGTCAGGCTAGGCATCTATGTCCTCTAGATACATATGACATATAAATACATGTAACATATAAGAGATTGAGTCCTATCCTATTGTAGTTAAGTATGCCCACAAAACTGGTGAATCCCGAAGGAAACACAAAACTGATGAATTCCCAAAGGAAACACAAAACTGGTGAATCTCGAAAGAAACATAAACTGGTGAATCCCGAAGGAAACACAAACTGGTGAATCCCAAAGGAAACACAAATTGGTGAATCTCGAAGGAAACACAAACTGGTGAGCATCTAACTAATCAATGAGGATATTCACAAAGTCTTAACGTTCTAAGATTCAACATTGTATGGTTCTAAGGCATACATAACAATCCTTAATACCATGGCTGCATCACATACCCATATTTCTTAACGACATATTATACATCATTCATGTCTAACTTACATCATAAATCTACAACATGCAAGTATGCCTCAACACCAGCAGATCAGACATCGACATATGAAAACACATACTATCACATACTAACGATTAAGTACTTAGGTGTGTATGTAAAAAATTCAGAATTCGTGCCAGAACATACTTTGATTCAGGTCATACTGTCAATTAATATGCTAACATTTACCATAACATACACTTATCATGCTAGCATACAACTAAAGCTTGGCCCGTGGGCAGTTCCAGTAGTAATATTACTTACCTCAAAATCCAATTCCAATTTTTAATCCAAGCTAATGATCTCCAACCAAAAACCCCTGAACTAAGTCCCCTAATACAGAACATAACACAAATTTTAAATTCTTGGAACCAAGATCCATACATACAAATTAAATTTTGGGATCACCAATAAACTTACCCAACGAAACTTGATCAACCAACACTCGCGAGATTTCGACTCAAAATTTCCTCTTAGCAGATTTTAGAACCCAAAGGACGACGACTTGGAACCTTCAAGAAACTAAAACCAAACTCTCCATCAGTCCAACAACCAAAAGTGCCTAACAATCAACAACAAGGGTCACAACGCTTACCAAAAATACTTGTCGAATGAACTCGAATCCGCTAAACAGCACGCTGTGCACTCCGAAGTACTCCAATCTTGGATCTGGATTCCAAATATAGAGATAACAAAATCTTAACCCAAAATCCAAATGGGTAATCAAACTAGATCAACCACAATCTTGCCGAAAATAATCAATCGCTTACTCAAAGCAAAAGTCTAGTGGTGTAGGCAGGTCCTGGCGACGAACAGGGCTGGCGGCACTGGAAGCAGCCGGAAGTGATGCGGTGGGTAGCGGAGGAGAGACTCGGCTCGGATCTGGGCGGCAGAGTACGGCGGACGTGTGGCGGCTCGAATCTAGATGAACTGAAAGCGGCGGACGTGCGGCGGCTTGAATCTAGGTGGACTGAGAGCGGCGGACGTGCGGCGGCTCGTATCTGGGCAGACTGAAAGCATGTCTGACCGGCGGGATCTGGCCAGCGGAACCCACGAACGGCGGCGAGGAAGCAGAAAACGGGGGGGGCTCACGTGAGTGAGGCAGAAGGTAAGGGGGTCCTTTTTATTTTTAAAAAAATACTAAAGATAATAATAATAATAATAAAAGGAAAATAATATAACTCTAATTAGATCATTTCCTTAACCCACTTTATACTATTTAATTCCTTCCCTTTTTCCAAAAATAATTAATTCCTGCCATAAATTTTCAAATTGAATAATTTTTAATAAATTCTACGACAACACTTAAATCCTCGCATTTATACTTTAAATTCAGAATTCCAAACATGCCCTTCAACTAAGGACAATTACTGAAAAGGGAAAAGTTTTACATTATTAATAAATAAATAAAAAGGTGTGGGATGTTACAGTCTATATGTTTAAAAGTGCATGTTTAGGAACCTGTGGACGAAAATTTAAAAATATAATCTTTCCTAGTAATAATTAATTTTATCCAATCAATAGTTAAATATTTAGATTCGTTAGTTTACATTTAATATTTAATTATTTTTTAATATAGTTACAAGTTAAATATAAAATACTTTATTTATTATTATTTTAAATCGACTAACTTAGTTATGTAAAAACGAATAATGACTAACGTATATACAAAATAAATGAGCCAACCTGAGGGAAAAGTCTGTGTAAGTGTAACCCCTCATTTTAGGTTCTAGAGTCCCGCCTTAATGAGCCAACCTTAGGGAAAAGTCGATTAGGACAAGAGACTAAAGCAACCTTATCTATTTTTTAATATCGAATAAAGAGTTGTGCAAAACTATCATCCTTTAGGGAGACACCTACGATGCCACAAAAACTTTATCCAACCTAATGAGAGAGACCGGGGATATGTTGTCATACATCCCGCTCCCCTTTACTATGAACATTCTCTCCATTCACCTCGGTATTGACCTACCCAAATGCCGCCCGTAGGGAGACATCCATGGTGCCACGAGGCCGAGGATAGATCTCACGATGTGAACTTATAGGAAGAAATGTGTAGACGTTAAAGTGAAGTATCATATACTCCATTTACCTCCCACTGAATGTTCTACCTAGGGTAATTAACTTAGAAAATCCGGTTACTAATTTTATTTAAATGATTTGTTTAATTTGCTCAAAAAATTACATTTACTTTTGATGAATAAACAACTTTGATTCAAGTTTTATTAAACTCTTTAACAGACTTTCATTAAATTTGCATGCATGTAACAGATCTATCTAATTCACCTTTCCAGGTAGGTTCCCAGGTAGGGGTGCGACGTTTCCATCGACTTAAATACCCCAACCTAGCCAGAACCAGCCTTAGCCAAAAGATCTCTTATAGATACATTTGTTACATATTTAATCTTTTATTAGGAATAAATTTAATCCTATTAAACCGATTTAAAGGATTAAACTTAGATTTTTAATCTTAATGTGATCTTAGGTCTATCTCTATCAAATTTTAAAACACTTTTAAAAAATGATTAAATCCTAAGGCTTGCATGCAACTCTTAATTATTGATTTTAATTCTAATTTCATTTATTATAACTTTTATAAGAAATGAAACAATTAAAACCAACCATTGCAAGAATAACATAAATAAGTTATTTATAACTATTATAAATTAACCTAAGGTAGTGTCATGTTTCATGCAATGTTCATTCATTACTAATATATAACTTTTATATAAACATGTAATGAATTAGGCTATAGCATATATTCCACACAAACATTCAACATTATATTATAACATTTATAATATAAATGATGCATGGATATACTATAATGCATGCATATATTATAACTCTTATATTATATTTTACATGAGCATGGTTTAAGTAATTTAATCATGCATACTAATATATTATTACACTTATAATATAAAATGATGCATGAAATAAATTGCATAACCTATAGTAGGTTTTAAAACTATATGACATACGTTATGGCATATAAAATAACATACATCACATGTATATTTAATAAAGTTTATGGACCGAGATAGTTAATCTCAAAATTGGGAAAAGATTACTCTATTACAAAAGTTGGAGTCCACCAGTTTGGAACAAGTGAACCGAGTCTTGAACCGCTTGACTTGAAGCCTTACAGTTTGATTGTGTAGCAAATCTCCTGACCGTCGAGCAATGAGCGTCAAGTAGAAACGATCGTGTAACAACGATCACGTAGCTTTGGACTATGACCATGATAGTCTACATGATCGAGTAGTGTGCAACGAGTATCGTACTATGCGATCGTGTAGCTACGGACTATGTAATGAGCATGATAGTTTACATAATCGTTTAGCACGTATGCCTTGTGTCGAGTATCAAATACCGCACAATCGTTTACTCCTCGAGCGCCTACGCAATCATGTAGCTAATGCAACACGATCTGTAACAACTTCACACAATCGCGTAGCAATTAACTATGCGATCATTTAGCAGATGCTACACGATCGTATAGAAAAATCTACACGAATGAATTAAGCTATAGCATATATTCCATACAAACATTCAACATTATATTATAACATTTATAATATAAATGATGCATGAATATGCTATAATACATACATATATTATACTCTTATATTATATAATGCTTGACCATGGTTTAAGTAATTTTATCATGCATACTAATATATTATAACACTTATAATATAAAATGATTCATGAAATAAAATGCATAACCTATAGTGAGTTTTAAAACTATACAACATACATTATAGCATATAAAATAAACATACATCACATGCATATTTAATAAAGTTGATAGACCGAGATAGTTAATCTCAAAATCGGAAAAGAAAAGATTAATCTATTACAAAAGTTGGAGTCCACCGGTTCGGAACAAGTGAACCGGGTCTTGAACCGCTCGTCTTAAAGTCTTGAAGTTTGATCGTGTAGTAAATCTCCTGACCGTCGAGCAATGAACGTCGAGTAGAAACGATCATGTAACAACGATCACGTAGCTTTGGACTATGCGTGAGCATGAAAGTCCATGCGATCGTGCAGCGTGCTTCAAGTAGCGCATACCATACGATCGTGTAGCTAAAGACTATTCGATGAGCATGATAGTCTACATGATCAAGTAGTGTGCACCGAGTATCGTATACTATGCGATCGTGTAGTTACTGACTATGTGATGAGCATGATAGTTTACATAATCGTTTAACACACATGCCTTGTGTCGAGTATCAAATACGCATAATTGTTTACTCTTCGAGCGCCTACGCGATCATGTAGCTAATGCAACACGATCGTGTAACAACTTTACACAATCACATAGCATTTAACTATGCGATCATTTAGCAGATGCTACACGATCGTATAGAAAAATCTACACAAATCTTGCATAGCCAAATCTAAACGATCGTTTTGCTACAGCTAAACGATGTGACCACCGTTTCGTTTTCCTCAACGAAACACACTGCAACCTTCACGTCTGAAGCTTCATGAACGACTCAAAAACAATAACGAATACATACTCGATTACAAGAATTAATGCCCAAAAACGTAGAGGCCCTTACAAATTAACTTTTGTAACTTAAACAGAAGGCCAAAATAGAGACAACTATCCCATAAATATCCATCAACAACCATCCACATACATTTAACGATTAAATGCAATGTAGAAAATAAAACCCACCAAACTGTAAACGATTTCCATATAGAAATGGAATTTGGAATCAGAACTACAACCTGACTCTGATACCAATTGAAGGAACTTGATTTACAATATCCATGAGTAGAAGCGGATCTTCCAAATTCCATTGAGATTGAAAACAAACATTTACAGTCAAACATTCAGATTATGCATCTTAACTAAAATTACAACATGCTTTTGATCAACAAAAGAGTTCAAGGATTATACCTTTAAAGAACTCTTCTTCACGTAAATCCCTCAAACTGTCACGAACAAACACGAACTCCTCGAACAACAACAAGAATACTCGAACCAAAAGTGAAGGATACTACCACTTGGTGACTTTGGTATTCTGAGGGTGTAAACCTAAGAATGGTGGACTCTGACTATTTTGGTTAGGAGAGAGTTTGTGAGATTAGAGGAGGAAGACGATTGAGGAAGAACACATTATCGTATAGAAAATTCTTCAATCGTGTAGAGTACAAGCTCTATCGTATAAGCTCTCAATTTATCATGTAGATTCACTTTTTCCGTGTGTAGTGGTTATGGAAAAACTAAAAACCATATTTTATTTATTTCATTAGTCATAAAAAACTACTTAACCACCCACAATGGTGGCTAGAGAGAAAAAGGGTTTAATTAATGAATTTACCGACTCTTGTTCTCTCCTTTGACATTTGTAGAAATGAAGCTAACCCTTTTGAAGAACCTATTAGAATATATATGTATCAAATCATTTCAAGATGTTAGCACATTCATATTTTAGAGCTCAATTTACAAAGTACTAGTATGTTATATTTTTTTCTACAAGCAAGACCATAAAACTTCTAACATAAAAAGCTTCATCTAGTTTATATGGCCAGATATATTTATACAGTGTTGAGTTATAATAAATACACGATACCTACAAGTAAGATGGTAATGATGAATGCTAGCCATGGCAAATGAAAAACCGGTATCACGCATCATAATGGAGTAGATGTCAATACATACGGGATTTAGAGGACTAACTATATATATGTATTGCAAAGAAAGCAAAGAATTAAAGTTACCAAGCTTAAAGTGAGGTTCTATTTCCTGCATGTTCTTCTTAAAGGCAACAAAACTGTTGCCAACCACTTTGACCCTTATTGTTTTCCATGGCTCCCACTAAGAGAAATGTAAGTATAGACCACAACCTTTTTCTTGGTGTTATTGTGTGATTGAAAATCATCACCAACATGTCTTGTTAATCACAAATAGAAAATCAAATCTTCGCATTCTAGTGAGAAGATAATTTACATTGAGAAATTTGCTGATAATCATTCCAAAGTTTATATCAGAATCAAAAGGAAGAAGAAGATCAAGCTTTGTATTACAAATAGTGAATACAATGAAGGGAGGGAGATAAAGCATCAATGTCCCATTTTGTATTTGTTTTAGTAGCGTATCTGGGCTCATATAGGGTTATGGTTAAAAGATCTCTAAACCACCCACATGTAGTTTTTAGGAAGAACATGGAAGCACAATCCACACATATGTGAAACATAAATGCAAAAACAGAAAACTGGACCTAAAATACCACATCAAACAAAACAACATACAAGAACAAAATAAAAGAAGAAACCAAATAGCAAATTAAATGTGTGATTTAACTCTGACACATTAGCTAATATAGCAAATTAATCACAATCAAGCTTACATTAACCAAAAAGGACGACCAAGAGGTAGGATCGAAAGCTTTTCATCTAACTACCTTTTAAGACATTTTAAATTTTTAATGTACCTATTTTCAAATCAAATCTAAAAACCAAATAGACAAATGGTTACAATATTACAGAGCATTCAAAAAATAATACAATTTGGAAACTAATGGCCTTATCAAATTTCAAGAATTCTAAGATGAACAGAGAGGAACTTCCCCATAAATCCGCAAACTAGAAGAGTAAACAGTACTCAAATTAGAAGGGCGAACTACATTGATGAAAAAATTGTCCAAATCTTTAGCCATCAAACCATTCCCAAACTAGAAGAGCAAACAAACTCAAGTAGAAATGGAAAGTGAACAAAATTATGACACCCAACAAGCAGAACGATATAACAAAGCATCCCCTATTTAGTTAACAGTAAAAAAACAAAAGAAAAGAATGAAAGAACAACAAATAATTCACAAAAAGTGGAAAAATGTACCAAACACGAAAATACTCAAATTTCAATCAATTTCTTGTTAACAAAAAAACGATTTAACTAAAAAAAGTCAAAAGAATAAAAACTCATTTCCAAATCATGTTTAAATAACATATAAACTTGTGAACCATAACAAGAGCGGAAGAAAATTACTTCATAAGAATGAAAAAAGATGAGAGACTGAGAATCAATGGATCGAAAGAGAAGCTCAAACAGGGAGATGGCGAGATTTCAAGCCCGAGAGAAAGAAGAGTAGATCACCACTATTTTGATTATTTCACAAGAGAAAGGAGACGATGAAGGTTTCATATGAGAGTCAGACAAAAAGGGCAAGAAGAGAATAAAAATGGAGAAAAGAAATGGACTTCCACCATTGTGATGCTTTACTGCTCTAGTAAAGATTTTGGGCCCTCTTTCTTCGTCTTTGCAAGGTTCGTCAAGTCGCCGTTCACTGCCAAGAATCCTCTCGACATGGCATATGAATCCGGCGAAAAGACTTGGAGAATGGTTGGTTGTTTTCCGTCTCGTATTCTGATTTTGCTTGGGGGAATGAAGCTTTGAGAGAAATTGGTCATGGAGAGTTCTGTAACGTTTGAAATAGAGAGAAAGAAGAGGAAAGTCGAGTCTATTACCACTTACCATTGTTTCTAAAATTTAAGCATGCAAAAGGAGTAAATTTTGAAAGTTTTTCCTCTAGTTTTTTCTTTTGTTTTTTTTTTTTTCCTCTTTTTCCATAGCTGTTTTTTAAAAATGATTTAGTGAAATGCTATAAAAAGTGGTATCTGTCGTAGTCAAACTAAATTAATTTTTAAATATTAAGTGAAATAGTTTTATTATTTTAATTTTTCTTGTTCAATTTGTCAATTATATTTCATTGTTTATTTATATTTTTCATCCCTTACCATTACTATTTAATTAAAAATTTTCTTTTTTTTGACAAGGCTGGAGTTTGAACGCAAGATTTTAAGAGTGTCCAATCATCATTATCATTATTTTCACAAGTCCCTCGACACCAATAAATCAATTGTTAAATTTAATTATTAAAATAGAATGTTAAGTATAACTACAAACCAAACCGAAAGAAACTATTTTATTAACTTATCATATTTAGCATTTTTTTAGAAACGTTTCTTAAAATTTAGAAAGAAGAAACAGGAATGATTATCGAACAAGTTTGTTTCTAAAAGAAAAATACTAATAGAACCATATCATTAGAGATGCTTACATCACATATTGAAGTCTATCAGTGATAAAACCTTTTCATCAATAAGTTATAATTGAAATACTTCTATCACTGACAGAAGTTTATTATCGACAAACTTATCACTAATAAGTTATAAGATTGGATCAAAAAATATTTAATCTCTCTTTATAAATCCGTTAATTTAAGAGACTAATATTTCACAGGATTATCATATGCAACTCGATCTGAAATCTGAGTTAACTCCTGTCTATGAGAGCTCGATCCCCATCCTCTCGCTGGTCTGAGAAGGATTTAGTTTATGGCTGGACAATAAACAAATTATGCATTAAAGGATTAGTGAACAACTCGCGAAGAATTGACTACATCTAAAATGCAGATTTCAGAACTTGAACAATGGATCCCCACCCTCTCACTGATTAAAGGTTTAATGATATTCAAATTAAATAGTTTAGTTAATTAATCTTGTATCATTATATACACTAATAACCTTTTTTAAGTTTCACTTTTTCACAACTAGTCTTGTTAAACTAGTTTTTCTCGGTCCATCGCGGTCGAGATTGAGTTAAACTATAACTTTTCCAAATTTAATTTAATTTTTTTCGAATCTTATACTAAATATACTTTTTTTTAGTACAATAATTGTAGGGTGTGGGATTGAAACTCTGACCTCTTAAAGACGAAGGTCATGTTAATACCATGAAATCATTACTTCAGCTACAAATATATATCTATTTTCTTATTTTATGTGTTCTCTTGCCATTGTTTGTCAAAATAATAATCTAAATAATAACTTTAGCTCCCATTTTGTATTTAAAAAGATTTATGGAGTTGTTGTTGTTTTTTTTTTTGACATTTTGGAGTTGTTTTTGCCACGATGTTTTAAGTTATTTATTTATTATTATAATTAGTAGGCATTTAAAGAGTAGAGTGCAAATTAAGGTAACTAGAATAAAAAGGTATCTATTATCCGAACTCCAGTTATCTAAATTTTTTTTTTTTTAAAAAATAGTTTTAAACTTTTTAATATTGTTTTTATTTATGCAAAATTTAAAATAAAAAATGGAATATTATAGTACAAAATCAACTAAAATGAAGGGTTTTAAAATAATAAAAGTAGTAGTGGTAGACTTTTGGATCATGTCAACATAAGAAAAGATATGTTTCATTCAGTAATATGTCTTCTTCTACATGGAAATCCTAGCCCAAAGTAGCCAGATTTTAATGGAAAGATTTTTGGTTGAAATGGGAATTTTTTTTTTAAAATATTGGTCAAACATTTATAAAATTGAATTCCTAGGGTGGATGTATATAATATTTTATTAAAAGTTGAGAGCAGCAAAAATGAATGATGTGAAGTAATCCTATGATTTAAACAGAGGAAAAAACATAGTTTTAAGAAAATAAATGCACCAATATAATGTGGTGTAAAAATAAAAGTAAAATCAGAGAAAATAGCCAAAATAAAAAAACCAACTTAAGAAACTTAACCAATCTTATTGCAAAATACAAAAGAAAGAAAGAAAGCAACATTTCAAATTGTCCCACTGAAAATAAAATGAAGCCAACAAAATTATTGAAAATATATAAATAGATAAATAAAAGAACATAATAATAGAGAAAAAGATAATAATGTAAATACCATAGTTAAAAATCTGTTATAATTTAAAAGAAAATTCGGGAGTTTGAAGGGAAAAAATGCCTTGATTATTAATATTATATATACAAAATGACAACATTTTAAAGAAAAAAGAAATTGGGTGTATCCTCGACTACATAAATCGTTTCTGTATTATATTTTTTATCTTTTTTTTTTTTTTTTTTTTTTTTTTTTTTTAGTTTGTGTTGAAGATAACTACCAAATAACAACGGTTGTATCACACATATTACCCAATTTTAGATCCAAAAATTAATTTCTTATTTGAGGTTTAAACATAAAATATGATATATATTGACATTCATGTGAAATTATTAAAGACTGTTCACTAATCATTCTGTTTTTTGTTTTTTATTTTTTAAAATTAAATCTATTTTCTCTTATTTTCTTAGGATGACTTGCATATTTCTTAAATACAAGAGTTGAAATCTTAAGCTAAATTCTAAATAAAAAACATCTTTTTAAAAATTGCTTTTTTTAGTTTTTAATATTTGATTTTTCTTATGAAAACATATGTAAAAAATAGATTACAAAGTAAGAAAAATAGAATTAGAATGAATGTTTATAGGCTTAATTTTCAAAAATTTAAAATTAAAAAATCAAATGGTTACCAAATTGAGTCTAAATTGTTGTAAATATCTAAATATTAATGAAAATTATGATATTATTTTATATAGGGTTGTTATATTTCTAAATATTGTCAAATTAAATCACATGTTATCAATAGATGAGAAAGCTCATCGAATTCTAACCTTTCTTTTCGAGTTCAACAAGTGATCAGTGTGGAGGGTATAGATGATAAAAATGCGAGAATAGATTTGAGACTTGAACTTTTAAGTTAAAAATGTTGCTCAATAGAATTATAATTAGGAGAAGGAACACTAAACAATCCTTTCTCGAATATTACAACTCAATCATATATCAAAATGCATCTAAAAAAATTAATGAGATTTTGATAAGCAAGACACAATTGGGACAGTAGATAAAAATTTTCCATCCACATTTTGACAAATAGCTTTGGCTTCTTTTCCAAGAGTTATCATTTTTATGTTGACATTGTCCAGTATAATATTTGTACAACGAGCTCGAGAGCAGTTCAAAGTAATTGCATCTTCATTTGCTGATGTTCCATTAACTTCACGATATGTCACATCACTCACTTTTATGTCCATTCCCTAGAAGAAAAAAAAAAAGTCAATATTATAAATATATATATATATAGACAAAATGTAATAAGAACAAAGAAAAATTTTCATTTTTTTTTTGTATATTTACCTTTATTTTTCTCGAATATGCATAAGATGTGTAATATTGATCAATAATGATTGGATTTTTTGCATTCTTGAGTGTTATTTTCTCGAATGTGATATTCTTTGCATATCCATATCCACCCTGTAATTACAATCAAGAAAATTATTTATAACTATCTATATAATTTACATTAACATTGCATATAAATAAATTTAAAAAATACAATCACCTGCCAAGTCTTGATTCTAACTCCATTTTGAGTGCCTTGTAAGAGGCAGTTGCTTACATGAATATTTTCAACTACATTATATGCACCATCTTTTCCTAGGCTCCCAATGCTACATCATTCAAATAAACACAACATTCTTAGGGAAAGTAGAAATTATAATGATTAATCAATTTGTTTGAGAAGAAAATTTGAAAATTAACAAAACTTTGTTGAAATGAAAAAATGGAAAAAGAATATTATATCAAATGTAATATGGATTTTGTAAAGAGTTAAAAGAAAAACAATTATGATTTTTACCTTATGCCATGGCCAGGGCCACAAGTGATACCAATTATATTGATATCGGAAGATCCTTCATTAATGGCAATACAATCATCACCTACATTTTTACATGAATTTAATAAGAAAAAATTGAAAAAAAAAATGTATAATCATGAATTAAACTATATCAACTACAAAAAAATAATAATACTACTAATATTTTACCTGTTGCTATAAAAGAATCTTGGATAAGAACATTTTTTGATTTGGAAATATCAATTCCATCAGTGTTAGGACTCTCTTCGGGAGCAAGAATCTGAATATTAGAAAAAATAACATCATTGCAATCATTTATGGAGATGTGATTCCTGCCACTATTGATATGCTTCATTTCTTTCACTTGAAGTCCGTTGCAATTGTGGAAAAACAATGCCTATAAAATCATACATATTTTAGTTATTATTGGCATTATGAATCAATCCATCAAACCCTAAGTTTTATAAGGAACTTAAAACATACCGTTGGTCGTTTACAATGTTTACGATCACAATCTTTCCACCATAAAGAGCCTTGACCATCAAATTTTCCAGCTCCTTTGAGATTCAAACCTTCTATGTCATAAAATTGGACCCATTTATCTGCACCATCACTTGGCCATTCATCCTTGCTTGGAGCCATTAGAGTTCCTCTAAGCTATATATTTATATATTTAAGGAAAAAAACATGCAATTAGAAGTAAAATTTCCAAAATATTCAATCCAATCATATAATAACAGATTGTGGGTTGAAGTTAAGACTATTAAAAATGCAAATTTTATTAAATAATGTATTATAAATGTAGGGTGTTTTCTATGAGAAATAGAGTAAGATAAATTACATCAAAATTGACTTGATTAGACTTGCAAGGACCCTGAAATTTGAGAGGGTTCAAGAGGTAAGTTTTTCCATCAGGTACATGTAATGTTGGACTATCTTCTGTTGCTCCACATACATCATTCCAAGCTTTCAAAAAAGCCTTGTCACATAGAAAAATACAAAGAAAACAAGTTATTATAAGATTGTAGATCAAAGAAACAATCAGAAGTGTTTTTTTTTAAAAAAAAAAACAAAACAAAACAAAATTCACAATGTAGCTTATATTACTCACTTCTGAATCGTCTGCTTTGCCATTTCCAATTGCTCCATAATCAAGAACATTGAAATTGGATGAAGCCGATACAATCGATAAGGTTAGAATATCAATAGTAAATATGAAAATTAAAGCGAAGAGAAGCTTCATTTCTATGCCAAAATGTAGAATTTGAAGAGTAAAATGATGAGAAACGAGAGAGTAGAAGATCCAATCAAAATTTGAAGGTTGGTGAAAAATGAATGGATATATCATTCTTTAAATATAGAGAACACTAGGAATGAAATGGAAAATTCATTTTTAATTATTAATTATAAAACATAATGGAAAATTAAGAAAGGAAAATATCAATAGAATATAATTGGGAATTAATTATGGGCTTGATAAAAGCAAATATCCATATATTGATCAATACTTCAACTTTTTAGCATTTTGTGTTTTGTTGAAATGTATCAGAATACTAAAAATAAAGCAAAATGTGGAGGCATTTATTTTAGATGATTTCTTTTGCATATATAAATGGTATTTATTTTAGTGATTAATTCAATTTGTGGACCAATTATTTATTTTTATTAATTTTTCTTATGGGATATTTATTTTAGAGAATATATTCGTTGGATTTACTTCATGAGATTTTTTTTTTTAATTGCAATGGATTAATATTTTTAAGAATAATAACCAAGTGTATAATATCATTTTAAAAAATTGTAAATATAGTCAGCGATAGACTTGTATCGTTGGTAGACTCTTACAGAGTCTATCACTGATAGACTCCTACAATAATATAGTCTATCACTAATAGACTATTTAAATTTGGTTATATTTGTAATTCTTTTTTACATTAGGTTGTATTTGTTAATACTTTTGGTCTAATATTTATATTTACAACTTTAGTGCTTTCATTTCTGTATGAGATTTAGTAGCCTCTTTCAATAAACTAATTATATTCTTTTGTACAATTGTTAAGCTAATTAAGAGTTCAATAGAGTGATTTTAGAAAATTTAGTATATGAACAAAAATGTGTTACGAGTGCATGTTTAGGAAGCCCTAGATGGAAATTCAAAAATATAATATTTCATTGTAATAATTAATTTTATCCAATCAATAGTTAATTATTTAGATGCGTTAGTTTACATTTGATACTTTAATCATTTTTTAATATAGTTATAAGTTAAAAATAAAATACTTTATTTATTATTATTTTAAATCGACTAACTTAATTATGTAAAAACGAATAATGACTAACGTATATACAAAATAAATGATTTAAGTTTTTAAAAACGACTATGTCAAAAATGGAATATGCATTTTAATTATACTATTGAGTAATTGTAAATTGAATATCTAACATTTTTTCTAACTTGGGTATGAATAATATGCAAATTAAGTATTTTTTTTAAATATGTATAAGAATTTAAAAATTAAATAGGGTAAATTATATCTTTTTGGTCACCCAAATTTGAAAATCTATGAAGTTCATTCCAGTTTCAAAATTTTACAATCAAGTCCCCACTATTTATGAAATATTCAATTTAATCCCTAAATTAACAAGGGAGACATTGACTTAGTTTGTGTGTATAGGTATGGTAAGGGACGTTATAATGACGGTAAGTCAATTTGGTCCAAATTTATTGAAATCTAAACTTATTTTTTTGTTGGATTTGTTTCATGCATGAAAATTATTACCTTTTTGGTAATCTAATTGTTTTTTTTTTCTGTATAATTGGAAAGCTAATGAAGAGTAATTAAAAGAAAATGTATTTAGTGGATACATTGTTTTTTTTCCTCTCGTAAATTTTAATATTTGTATCTATTTGATTCCGGAATGAAAAATGTTTAATAGATTTTTAAGTTCTTAATTTTGTTTCTAATAAGTACTATAAGCATAATTTAAAATTTTAATAAATTAATTGATGTATTGGATGTTTTTTTGTCTAATATAATCCTAATAAATTATATATTTTTTAATGTTGAAGAACTTGTTTGACACTCTAAAAATTCCAAAACCAAATAAATACAAACCTCAGAGTTTAAGGACTAACCATGTAATATGCAACCTTTATTCTTCTAGAAACTAGTATTTTGAATTTGTGTGGTCCTTCTTAAAAAGGTTATGGGAATGAAGATGAAAAAATCTTACAAAAATATAAATGTTTATCCCTAAATTGGGCGTATGTTGTATCAACATTTAACAATAAACTTTCAATTTTATTGAATTGCATGCATCTAAACATAAATTTTGCAATCTTAACTTGCATTTTCTAAACGTATCGCAATTATTACTTTGATTTTCTTTTAGTACAACCATTGCAGAAAAGGAAGATCGTCCCTTTGACTTTTAGAGAGAAAGTTCATGTTAATTAAGTTCACTTTGGTCAATATGTTTTTGTAAAGGAAAAATATTTTCATATAGTATCATTGATTTAATATAAAACATATGTATGGTATAAAGATGATAAATTTCTAAGAAAAAAACAACATTAGAGCTAGTTTTTGTTCAGATTTGTGAGTTTTGTCAAAGTTTTCAAACTTAAATTTGTACCAAACTAATAGCACTAATTTTTCAATTACGAAGGTAAGTTGTGGCTTGCCAAAGTGAGATTCAATTAGCAGTAATTAACATTTAATATTATTTTTTTAAAAACTAAAACTTTGGTCTCTTATCCTCATAATTATTAACCATCCTTGTAATTTTATTTATGGTATGCAAGTCATATAATATTTTTAATTCATTACATACAAACATTAGAGGGGAAAAAATATTATAGAGGTGTAAAACCGAATCTTGACATCTTTTTAGTCCAACTACTGTAAAGGAGACTTTAACCACAAATTTCGTGGTTACCAACACATCGCATGTCAATTGAACTAATCTAAACATATCTACTAAAAGAGAAAAGTGGGTAATTATGTACAAAAGTTTTGAACTATTCTCTTAGTGATGTTCTCGACTATTTGATTTTATCATTATTTTGAGTTAAGAATTTGTTTACTACAAAACAAAAATTAAGATTGTGTTTACTCTCCAATTATTAAATTTTATCATTATTTTGAATTAAGAATTTGTTTGCTAAAAAAAACAAAAATTAAGATTGTGTTTCTCTCCAATTATTAAATTTTCGTTTGGTATGTCTTATATATTTTTTATATTTTTTATGGATTAGACATCCACATAAAGAGTGAGTCAATACCTCTTTATTAAATCGTAAAAACAATCCATAAAAATTAAATAACAAAATATTACTGATATGTATATAATATAAATAATAAGCACCTTTAACCTGTTTAAAACACAAAAAAGATCTATATATTAATTCAAATAATTTATTTGATATTTTTATTTTAAAATTTTTTTAGCAATAGTTTTTACATATCGACATTTTTCTTTATCGGAAGATTATGGCAATTTATTCTCTTCAAAATTGTGTCCTTGTTTGTTGGGCTCACAATATTTGTTTTGTAGGGTTGACGGTTATTTTGAGAAGAGAACTCCATTGCCACTGTCTTGCGATTTTGTCTTGAGTTGCAAGTGTCTGACCTTCGTGATGAATGCTTTGAGTTATATATCTCGATAGTTCTCATATAGAGACTACTATTAAAATATGCATAAAAAGGAAGAGGGGAATTCTCTAACATAGAGAAAGCTTGAGTTCATAGAGTGGAGAGAGCTTAATTGGAAGGAAAAAAAAAAAAAAAAAGATAATCCTCTTGGTGAGAAGAAGTCTTACACTTAGGGAGAGCTTGAGTGTTCATCTACTAATGTACCTATACTTAAGGAAATCCTAAGGTGTCTTGAGAGGGAGTCTCATATTTACGAGGATCCTAAATGTCAAGTCAAGAAGTCAAACTTTTTGTTTATCACTGTTCTAACGTTGTTTTTTTATAAGTGCAACGTTATAATTGTTTTACTTTGCATTAGCAGATTTATCTTTCTTAGACACATTGTCCTCTAGACGTAGATAGTATTTCACCGAACTGAATTACCAATTTTTGTATTGCATTTGTGTTTATGCTCTCTATATTTATCCGTGTTGTTCTTTAAAGTACTACAACATTGTACTTAACATTCATGACTCCATATCAGGTTACCTACCTATTTTTACTTTACATTTTTGTAAATTGAGATATTATTCAACAATTTTAAATTTACACGTGATTAATTAGAGGACAAATTCGTGGCAGATTAACTTGTGAAAGTTTGAGTCAACATTTCATCAAATTAATAAAAATAAAGATCATTTTTGTCCAACAAACAAGTTGGATTAGGCAAAGCCGTAGAAAATAAAATTGGGAGAGATTGGACTTTTCTCCACTACTAGTTTCATAATATATCAACTAAAATGCATATAATTAAATTAAAGATTTATTAGGATTTTGATCAACAAGGCAAATTTCGGAATGTAGATTTAGATTTTCCATCAACATTTCAAAAAAAAAAAAAAAGAAAAAAGAAAAAAACTTTATTACTGCATAACATTATTACTGCAACGAATTCAAGAACAATTCAAATAATTGCATTTTCAATGGTTGGCATTCCATGAATATCGTGATATGTTACATCCCTTACTATTATAATCTCCATTGCCTATAAATAAACTCACAAAAAATTATCAATATCCATGATATAAATGGATATAATATAAATTTGGGCTCTGATACGAACTAACCTTCTCTCCTAGGCTCATTTTGGAATTAGGGTGCTATTTTGTACCCATATTTTGTTATATTTTCGACCTTGTTGCTTATATTCTTATTTCGGTCAATTATACCCTTTGGTCCAAAATCACCCGTAACATTAGCCCCTACTCTAATGTTGAGTTTCGAGATTTGGCATCTCACAGTTATGAGTTAAACATTCTTGGTCCAACTTGGGAGTATAATTTTTTTCTAACTTGTGCTGCTTCAATGGCCCTGTCGATCGGCTCTCGGTAAGGCTAAGCTTCTCATTGTCTCCATATGAGGCGCTAAGAGACTGACACAACAAATCTGTAAGGTTGATGTTGGATACTTCTTTGAATCTTGTGAGAAAGATAGAAATTGGTTTCTTTAAGATCATAAGCATATTCTCGAAAGATGACTATCGATTTCTGAGAGGTGGTGTGGACAACAAGTAGCAATCTTGTCAGGAAGCTGAAAATCAATTTCTTTAAGATTTTAAGCACCTTCTTGAAAAAGATGAATAACAATTTCTGAGAGGTAAGGGAGTGACAATCTTGTCAAAAATATGAAAATCAATTTCTTTAAGATTGTAAGCACCTTCTCGAGAAAGATAAAGATCGATTTATGAAATGTGAGGGAATAGTAATCTTGACAAAAAGATGAAAATTGATTTCTTTAAAATTATAAGCACCTTCTCGAGAGAGATTTATATCGATTTTTGAGAGGTGAAGAAATGACAATCTTGTCAGAAAGATGAAAATCGATCTCTATAAGATTATAAGCACCTTTTCGATAACGATGAAATTCAAATTTTTTATGATTATAAACAACTTCTTCAGAAAGATTAATACCAATTTCTGAGAGGTGGGGTAGCTAGCAATATATTAAAAATCGACCAACTCCGACCGAAAATTAAACCGAACCCGACGAATATATTAATATTATATTTTTTCTTATATAGATTATATTATATTATGTTATGTTATGTTATATAAATAAATATAAATATTATTATATTATATATATTCTTATTATAAAATATTTAAATATATAAAAGAAATAGAAAAGAATCGAAATGCCTTAAACCAAAAAAAATATTAAAGAATAGAAAAAGAAAAAATAGAACCGAACCAGACTATCTTAAATCAAATCCAATCACCTTAAAAATTTGATTTCCTTGTTTAACGCTGATTGAATTTTCTATCTCGATCAGGTCAATTTCAGTGCCAGTTTTCATGAAAAACCAACCCCGTCTGACTTATGCTCACCCCTAGAAATATGTGTAAGACACATGCTAGCTATAGACGAAGCTTGGCCAAGGTTGGCTTTGACTTATGCGCACACAGTTCAACGTCTGTCTAATGATTTCCTATTCTTTGTCAAGGATGAGCTCTCAAATTCTAACCAAACAACTTAATTGTGCATGATGTGTAACTCTTTAAAAAGAGAACGATTCAATTTTTTTACCTCGCCCATCAAGTGCTTGGCCTTGATTGAGCTTAGCTTCAGTCAACCATATATTTCTTCAGTGGTTTTTTTGTTGCTTCCTTTGATTATTCTTTTGTCAAATTTAAATTCATATGATGAAATTGATTTGATACTTGCTTTTAAGATCTTACGCTTTTTGTTTAATAGGGAAGCATATCCTTTATAACTTCTGCTTTTATTTGATAGGGAAAAGCATATCCCCTGTAAATTTGCCTTTTTGTTTGATGGGGAAGTATATCCCCTGTGTAGTCCCCCTAAGATGGGCTCGACTTGGAATTGACAGGTCAGCTTTCCTTGGCCTAGGCTGGTCAGCCTCAGGTGGTGGTTTCTCTTTGATCAAGTTTCGCATGTCTATCTACCATTATCCTTTCATCTTTTAAAGTTATGACTGATCCTTGGTCTCTTGTGGTACTCCTCAACCTTGGACTCGTTCATTCCTCTTGCTCTCATTCCTTTTTCTCGTTTCTCCCTCTAGTTCCTCATCAACATATCGTCATACACTTTTTGCTCCATTTTTTCTTTTATCCAGATTTGTGTTCTCGCTTCTTCTTCTCACTCTTTGGTCTCCCTCTCGCTCCTCGGTTCTCGCTCTCACTTCTTCCCATCGCTCCTCGGTCATGCTCTATTTCATGTTTCATCTTCTATAGGTTCACAATTCATAGAGAAAGAGGTTGTAGAACAAAAAGAAGGAAAAAATTGCGAAGAAAAAGATGGAAGGAAGGAAAAAGGCAAATAAAGAAAGATGAAAATCACATAAGAAATAAGAATGAAAATCGGAAAGAGAGAAGGTTGAAAAATCGCATAAAGTAGAAAAAGCATCGATGGCAGTGGCTGCGTACGAATCAAATTAAAAAAAGAAACCTAAGTTTTTAAGAGTTTGACCATTTTAGTAATTTTACCCAATGTTGACATAAGCAAAACTTCAAAAATAATTGATTTTTAAAATCTAGGCCAAATCTCATTTGAACCTTTAAAAAGGAAAATTTGTACGGATGGCTTATTTTGGGGGGCCCAACTGAAAAATGACTCGCATTGAAAAAATCACTGAAATTTAGCCTTTTGCTTATGTCAGTCGCATGTGAAATTACCCAACTGCCCCTGAAGATGCGCTCGATAGGCCTCCCGTTATCCCAACCTTGATTCTTGATCCCATTATCCATCTCTTCAATCGATCCCTAATTCCAATCACTAGTCTAACTCTATGCTTCCTGATCCCATTTTCCGTTCCCAGTTCCCATTCCCTAATTCTAATTCAAGTCAGTCTCCACATTTTCTAATTCTGTTCCAATTCCCCGTTCCCAATTCCCGCTCCTGACTTTCTCGATCCCCATCCTTGCCACCAAACAAAATCATTTTAAATAAATTTGAAAAGTGAACGGTATATATCAAAAGTCGTATCTCTAACGCTTCTCACTCTTAGCCCACTATCATCCTCACACAGATTCTCCTACTACGTTTTTTTGGACCAACATTCCCACAATCCTCGTGCCTCTAACAACTTATAAAATTTCACTAAAGTTCATCATTTTGTTCAACTTCAAAGACAAAATCTCTGTTTATCACTTTCATTTTCTAATTTCGTCGTTTTGCATGCATTACTTTGGGTTAGGGTTTTTGTGCATGTGGTTCTTTCATTTGGTTCATTGTTATGGTCAGAGTTTAGGTTAGGAATTCGTCTGTGGGGATGTTATATGGTAGATGTAGGATTTTGAGGGAGAGTGGCATTTGTGAACGGGGATCGAGACGGAGTAAGAGAATCAAGAGAATTAAGCACTAAGATTGGGCATCATGATCAACTACAGAGACTAATATCGATATTGAGCACCAGGATCAACTACGAGGATCAATTACAAGTTTTTTGGTTATGCCCCGTGCCACCACAACGTTGGCATTTCTTGATTGGACGGTGTCTCAAGTAGATGGAATACGTTGCTCCCGACGGTGGCCCACCCTAACAAACCTTTTTAGTGGAAGAATCTTAATCTCTGAATAATCTGCTAATTTCTTCCATTCAGACACATGGCCAAGCAGAGTTACTGATTCTTCATATGCAAGTACAAGAGACTCAACATTATAAAGTTGGCTACAAAGAGTGAATGGGTTGTTGTTTTTCATTCTAAATGTAGAAATAGCATGCGAACATAGAATTTTTAGAGAATCAAGCTATCTTCAGCTACATTCAAACGTGTTAAGACTAACAATACCATCGAACCCACCATCCTTCACATGGAACCAATAACAATCAATTGGATTAACCTTGTACCGTCTCGCTTTTGCACACTCAAGTGACATTATCTTCTCCGCATAATTTGAGTGTGTAGATGTACTAGGCGACTAGTGGTTTTGTCGATTGTAGAATGAATCTTGGATAAATCCTCTAATGAATTCAAGCACAGAAACAATTGATAACTTCCTTCCTTCGATAATAAGTGAATTCAACCAATTAGCGGCATTGGTAGTCATGTTATTGTATTGGCTTCTATATTGATAACACCGACTCCATCATTCAATGCCAACTTCTTCCAAATATCGTCCAAAGCCTACCATCTTTGTAGTCCATTATTTGGTCTTAATACCTTTTGAATTCAGACACTTGGAATGCTCTGGCCGCTTGATCAAACAAGTTACACACTACTGCGTCTTTGAAATTCGTCTCGACATTCCTCTTCAGATGGAAAGTACACAACCCGTGAAATGTATTTGGGAATACAACATTAATAGTAAGGGTTATAGTAGGGTGACAATCTGAAACGAATACCAAATCGGGACAATCTCCAAGTGCATTTTTCAAGTTCGTCATAAACCACTTCCACAATTATATAAGTCAGAGGGTACAATTGATTATTGTTGTCCACAGAAACACCAACCAACATCGTACCTTTATACTTACCCTCCAAATGTGTGCCATCTATTGAAGACAATTCTTAAATCCTCGCAAGCATGGTCTGTAGGGATTTATGTCCTAAATCTAGTGTATCTCGTGGTTTGTAGTTTTGTTAACACAAATTATTTATCTAATAAAATCAGAGGTATTTTATTTGACATTTAGACAACATTAATTAAATCTAATAAACTAAGATCCAAGGTTATATCATGTCTCTTGAACAGTATGTGGATGACATATAGGTGGTTCATGTTTAGGTAATCAATTAAAAGGTCTGTAGTAAATGGATGAATGTAAAGGAACTCTTACCAAAGAGAACCAACGAGCAGAAGCAAGATTGTTCCAAACCTCATTGTGACAGAACATACACATTTACAATCAAACAACTATAGTTATGCATAATCTTGAAATTACAACATGCTTTCAAAGGAAAATACTAAAGATCGAGTGAACATACCCTTGAAGAACTTTTTTTCTCGTGTCCCTCGATCTAATTGTACGAACATTCAACAACACGAACGCTCAATAGCACGAAAGTCACGCTTCAACAATAACCTCGAACACCGACGAGTAACACCCGACCTTCAACTCTCGAACAGCAAGCAGACACCATCACGAGGCTACCTTGGTATTCTCAGTGTGAGAATCCAAAAGTTGTGAGCTTTGTATGGATTTGGTAGAGGTAATGAGGAATTGAATGATCGTGTAGACGATCGAGTAAGTGGGAGAAGATAGAGACTATCATGTAATCTTAGGTACTCGATCGTTTAGAAGTGAGCAACTATCGTATAGCAAACTGGATGCACGATCGTTTACACTCTCAAGCTATCGTAGAGCTTTTATTTAATGGCCCTTCGATTATCGATTGCTTATGAAAAAATGAAACCGATTTTCATTTTATCAATTAGTTACTATAACTTATCACAACTTCTCACTAACTTGGTTATTAGGAGAAAAAATCGAAACCAATTATGGGTTTTAATATCACATCTCATACAATATATAAACCATATTTCTTTTTATCCTTTATGGCATTTAACATTAATTCCTCCAATTAATACATCTAATACATCAATGCAATTATATCACATATAATTGAAGCAATTTAATTATATCATATATAATCAAATTCTCTCTTGTTAATTTCAACACTTCAAACCAACCCAAAAATTGATTCTACACATGAATCCATTGAGCTACCAAGGGGACCTTATAAACTTGTAGCTTGAAGCTCCAAAGATACGTGAATAACTGACTAAACTCTTTAATCACAATATCCACCATCTGTTAACTATCGGGTACTCCACTAAAGACCAACAGCTGCATTCTTCATGCTACGGATATATTTCAGTGTTCATTGGATATAACCAATCAACAGTACGATGAGCTTCCAAAATCGCTCAGAAGTACAATCCAAACAATTTATCGTTTCGCCCCTTTAATTACATCTAACTCCTTAACTATCACTGATTCCTCTAATGAACAATATATCATAGTCCTATTATGAGTAAACACTTCTCGGGCCAAGAGAAGTTGTGGCCCCATATTGTTCAAGCCCTAGAATCAGTCCTTAAGAGACCAATTTATCTACTTACCCCTACTTTGGGGAAGAAGTGAATTCTGTCTTATGTAGCTGAGTTTCCAGCTCCCCAATCAGACGAATCCCCAAAGTGGCAGATTTGAGTAAGTGATTTAGCCACTCGCACCATTGCAAATCAAAGGACCCTCCTCATAGGCAAGAGTTTCCAAGTCACTAAGAATTAAGGTCATGTTACCTATGGTCATCCTAGTGAAATGAAAGTCTCTATTATGAACGGTGTTATATAACAAAACTAAACATTTTGTGAACTGGTCTTATACAAACTCCTTTGTATAGAGCATTCCCGCTCGCATGTCTAATACATGAATAGTCAGGATCATACCATTTGTAGCACTTTACAACACTTGTAATATCTACAAAGAAGGCCACACTTGTAGCTCAGCAGGATAAGGTTTTTCTCCTTTATCAATATACTACAGACCATTAAAAATCAACGACATACCATTTTTAGGTTATCACTTAAAGCACGATCCACTTGTATGTCTTCACATACATGCTTAAGATTCAACGACAACCAGGGATCTTAGTTTATTGGTTTGTGGTCAATGCAACTAAAATATCTCATATTTCAAAAAATTTGGTGAATAAAGTATCTAATATTATTACATTAAAAATGGTTTGTTCATGTAGGTGTTTACAAATTACAGGACCCTACGAGATTTAGGGCATCGATGCCAACAGAAAGTTGGGTGCCTTATCTTGGTAACACTGCACATACGACCCACTTTCTAATTATTACATGAGATATAATTGTTACAAATAATATGAACCATATTTTTCATTTAAAGACATGTGAGTGGAGGTATCTTGTATATAGGAGTTTATACATAGACCGGACCACAAAATAATTAGTTTTTCTTTATAACACTGTTACTTGAAGAAACTAATATTTCACTAGGATGACCATAGGAGATTTGACCTTAATCATGAATGAGTTGTGAACTCCTGTTTATGACGATAGTCCTTTGATCTGTATGGGTGAGAGTGGCCATGATAACGGACTCAATAAGCCTACCATTTTAAGGATTTTTCTGATTAGGAAGCTGGGAACACAACTACAGAAGATGGAATTCACTCATTCTCATTCATTGGAAAAGTAGATAAATTGCTCCCTTAATAGTTAGATCCATGTCTTAAACAATGAGGCCCCAACCTCTCACTGGCCCGAGAGGTGTTAGTTTATAGTTGGACTATAAATTGTTTGTTCATTAGAGGAATCGATGGTACTTAAGGAGTTAGATGTAACGGTAAAGGTAAAACAATATTTGACCTAGCTGTAGTTATGAGCATTTGTAAAGGATCATCGCTCTGTTGATTGGTTATATCCATGGACACATAAACATATCTATAGTGCGAAGAGTGCGGCTATCGGTCTTTAGTGATGTGATCGGTAGTTAATGAATATTGATGAATTGGATTAAAAAAGTTTAGTCAATTAATCTCATATCATTTGAGCTTCTAATCTGTAGGTCCATAAGATCCCCTTGCTAGCTCACTAAAGGATAGTAATGAGGAATGATTTAAATTGTTCAAATCAAATGAGGGGGATTTTATATTAATGAGATTAATATATAATGGTTAATTATAGATATGATCTATAATTCAAATTATGTAAAGGAGATATATTTGAATAAGATTCAAATATTAGATTTATATGAATCGAATTCATAAAGAGATCTATACATATAAATATGTGATATTTATATGTTAATTAACTCGATATTAAATATGATTTAATTGATTAATTAATGATTAATTAAATGATTAAGATATAATGGAGATTGGAGGTTAATATAAATATATGATATTTATGATAATTAATTAAATGTATATTAAATAGAAAAATACTTGGAAAAGAGGTTAACCCTTCTCAATATAAATATATCCTTATAGCCCATTTACGGCAAAGGGTTTTTGGATAACAAAAAAAAAAAAAAAAAGTCTCCAAGCCTCCACCTTCTCTCTAACTTCTCTCTAACATCTCTCCAAAAATTCTCTACTATTTTCCTCCTCAAAAGTTCTTGGAGACCATTCTTCCAAGTTCTTTGGAATCCTAGAAAATAGCAAGGTAACTTTGTTGGTGGTATCCTTCTTCATTAGAGAAGTTCCATATCATTAATAACGGTGGAAGAGGAAAGCAAGAAGAATCAATAAATCCGAGTTTTGATTTCTTCTATTTTTCTTCTTTTCTAGCATGCTTATAGTTTTGTTTGAATGTTTATCCTATAAATGCATGTTTTATTTTACTATTTTTGTTTCCATAAAAATCGAATGTCTAAATGCAAGGCGTTCACACGCTTCTGTGGAATTCGATTCCTTCAATTAGTATCAGAGACAGTTTTTCTTACAATTTTATTTTTTCTTTTTAAACAAAAAATCAATTCATTAGGTGGGTTAGTTTTCTGCATTTTTCTTGAAAATGTATGAGGTTTGCTTCATAGATAATTTCATTTGTTGGCACCATAGATTGTAAAATTTTATGTTGATTTGATCCATGTTGAAGGATCTTATATCTAAAGAGTTCCATGAGCGTGTTCAGATCGCTCCGATCTCACAGTAGCCGAAATACGAATATATACATTCAATATACAGTTATGAAAACAAGTACTAATTATCGGCATGCTAAGAACAAGATAAAATCATAAGGGAGAGAGTTTCATACCAGTTGAAAACGTTCTTCACACTTCGAAACTCCAACGCAGCGGAAACCTCCACGCGATCTACCAACGCGCCCAGCAGCAGCGTCAACAACAGCAGCACGAACGACCGCGAACACAAATGTGGCGGGGACGAGACTACCATTAAAGAGCCCCGGGTATTCTCAGAGTGAAAACCCAAAGGATGGTCTTTGGTGAATTTGGTAGAGAAAGGAGGAAACACGAATCGTGTAGGCGATAAACAAGTGGGAGGGAAAAAGCCGCTATCACATAGCAGAAATGCTTATCGTTTAGAAGGAGTTACACGATTGTGTAGGATTTATTGAACGATCGTTTAGGAAAAGGTACACGATCGTTTAGTAAAAATGGCACTATATACGATCGTTTAGAGAAGCTATGCGATCATGTAGGAAACAGTGTGCGATCGTTTAGGCATGAGGTAGACAATCGTCTAGACGCAAAGCGCTATCGTATAGGCTCTCATGCGATCGTTTACTTTCACCAACGCACGTTTCCGAATTCTCTTCAAGCGATCTAACGACTGACGATCAAAATGAAAACCTTTTTCATTTTAATTCATCGGTTATATTAACTGACGCTCCCCACCAACCCACGTCCGAACGTGAAATTTGGATTAACTATCATATAATTAATCAATTAATTAATTAATACATATAATCATATTATATTTTTACCCTATAGTTTGATATCACGTATCTACTATAGTATTTTCTCCTCTACTTGATATAAATTATATTTATATCTAATTTCCTCTAAAATAATGTATCTCATACATTTAGTCAATTATATCATATATAATTAACCAGTACAATTATATCATATATAATCGAACTTCCTCTTGTCAATTTGAACTTTTCAAATTAACCTAAATACTGGTTCTCGACTTTATCCAAGCTACCCAGGGGACCTAATGGACCTGTGGCTCGAAGCTCCAACAATCCGTGAATAGCTGACTAAACTCTTTAGTCACGAGATCCACCATCCGTTAACTGTCAGACATTCCACTAAAGACTAACAACTTAAATCTTCTTGCTACAGATATATTTCTGTGTCCATCGGATATAACCAATCATGAGTACGATGACCCTTCACAGATGGTCGTAAGTACAGCTGGGCCAAAATACTGTTATGCCTCTATAGTTACATCTCACTCCTTAAGTACCACTGATTCCTCTAATGAACAATACAACATAGTCCAACTATATGTGAACACCTCTCGAGCCTAGAAAAGGTATGTGGTGCCATATCGTTCAGGCCCTGGAATCAATTTTTAAGGGAGCTATCTATCTACTTACCTCTGCCTCGGGGAAGGAGTGAATTTCATCTTGTGTAGCTGAGTACCCAGCTCCCAAATAAGATGAATTTCCAAAATGGTAGGTTTGAATCGGTGATCTGGCCACTCGCACCCATACAAATCAAAGGACCGCCCTCAATGACAGGAGTTCCCAACTCACTCAGGATTGAGGTCATGTTACCTATGGTCATCCTAGTGAAATGAAGTCTATGTCATGAACGGTGTTATATAACGAGACGTTAACACTTTGTGGTCAGGTTTTATACAAACTCTTTGTATAGGACGCCCCCACTCACATGTCCCCAACTGGAATGATTAGGATCAGATCATCTGTGACAAGTCACAACACTTGTGACCATTCCACAAAGCGGGCCGCATCCATAGCGTTACCAGGATAAGGTTTCCCTCTTATATCCATATACTACAGACCATTTTGCTTATCACTCAAGACATGATCCACTTGTATGTCACCACATACATGCTTGAGTCACATACAGATAACCAAGGATTTTATGTTTATTGGTTTGTGGTAAAGCAAATAAAACATGTAACTAAGCAAAATACAAGATGTGATGTAAATATCATATATTAACAACACAAGCATTCGTACATATTGTTTACAAACTATAGGACACGAGACTTTAGGGCATCAACCCCAACAGTAAGGACCTATTGTTTGCATTTTTTGCAATCGAGTCTGTATTTTTGGGTCAATCGGGGTCACAAACAAAGTAGTTCGAAGCCTAGTTTTTCAGGGAAAAATAGAGGATTTTATTTTTGTCTCGTGGCATCTGGTATCTTACCATGAGATGATTACTTGTGACGGGATGCATTCCATGTGATGGGGTGATTTTCTTTCAAAGCAAATGAGCTTGAAGGCTGAACGCAAACCCATGCGACAGGTAACATACCCATTCGGCGAGTCGATGCCTATGTAGTGAAGGGACTTAGGCGCAATGGATGCAATGCTCACAGTCGCATGCGAAGGAACGATGACCATGCGTTGAGCTTCATTGGCCAACGCATGCAATACCCGAAACCCATGCATCGAGTGAGGCAACATACGTCAAGCACATCGTCTGTGATGCATGGAGTTCAGCGAAAATTCCTTGTCCGTCTCAGTTTGTACATCATGGAAGGTACCTGGTAGATAGCTGATCGCAAGAGTCTCTTCCAACGCAAGGATGACAGCTTTCCTTTGTAATTTTAATTTTTTTAAGATTAGGGTACCAATATTTGGTCTATCATAGCTTTTATACAGTTTTAAATGAATGCGATGTATCAATTAACTGTGTGTTTTATATGTTGTGTAATGTATGTCATATAGTTTTAAAATCCCACCTTAAGATAAACATGATCATGCATCATATAAATGTTATATGGTTACATAATTAATATAAGCACACTCATGCAGTATAATATAATTGTTTTATTATTTGAATGCATGTTTTGAGTAAGCATATTCATGCATCATAAATTTAATAATGTATGATGTAGAGAAATTAATATGTATGTTTATTTTTTCATGTATGATAATTATAAGCGTTATAATTTGATGAAAAATGAACTTTTCATTGAGCATGACGTTACTTAGATTAATATATACGTTATATTTAATCAAGGTCGTCATAACGCAAATGAAAAAGAATTTTGAAAAATTCATTATTTAATAAGGTCATAAGTTAAATGAATTAGATTAAATCGATAATCAAGAGTTGCATGTAAATATAAGTTCAATTTTTTTTTTTAAATGTTTTGAAATTGATACACCTAGACTTATGTTAAATGTATTTCTAGTGAGATTCGAAATAGGTTAATCTTTTAATTTGTTTTAATATGATCAAATGAACTTGGTTAAAATATTAAATTTATAAATAATTTCCCATAAGGGACCTTTGTCTAAGGAATGTTCTGTCTAGGTTAAGCTTTTTAAACTGACGGAAACGAAACACCTCTACCTGGGAACGGACCTGGACAGTGAATTGGGAAAATATTTTATAAGCATGAAATAAGTGATTATTTTCACTAAAAGGGTTTAATGAACAAAAACACATATTATTAAATGATTCAATATAAGTGTTATATTGAGGAAATTTAACAAGGACTTGGTTAAAATAATTTAGCTTTTTTTAGTCTAAGTTAATAAACCCAAAAGGTAAAACATTTAGTGGGAGAAAAAAAATATATGATATGTCATTTTTCCACCCACATAATCCTAAAGAGTTCACAAAATGAGATTCACGCTCGGCCTCGTGGTACTCTAGGTGGATACTTCCTTAGGAAGGTAATTACATGAGTCAATATCAAGGTGAATGGAGAAAGTGTTTACAGTAAGTGGGAGAAGGATGTGTGACAACATATCTTGCGGTCTCCTTCGTTAGTTTGTAATGTTTCATTCATGCTCGGCCTCGTGGTGCCTTTGGCGCACCCTCCCTTAAGAAGGTATTTGTATAGGGGAAGGGCATTACAAACTCCAGAAATAGATAAGCACCAATTATGTTCTTCTTCCCTGGGGCAGATTGGTTGGAGCGGGGTTATGAGGTTGAAAATGAAGGGTTATACTTACGATAAAGCATTAAGGCATATAATGATTTATTGACAAAATGAATGATAATTAAATATTATATGAATAAGAAGTTATTCTGGGATAATATTTGATTGAGAGTGTCTCACTTCAATGATATTGGGGTTCATTAATTTTTGCTAAACTGATTGGATTAAAATGAAAAATGAATTTTTTGCACAAGTGTCGAATATAAGTAATTTGTTTTTGTATCAGCATGTCTAGCTTAATCATTACTTTGCTTGACGCCGAAAAATTAACTAGAGAAAACTATATAACTTTGAAAACTACAATGAATACAGTTTTGGTAGTGGGTGACCTCAAATTCGTTCTCATGGAGAAATTTCCTCCAACCCCTAGGCACAACACGTCACGAAGTGTTCGTGATGCTAATGAGAAGTGGACCAAAGCCAATGATAAGGAAAAGGTCTATATGTTGGCAGGCTTATCTGAGATCCTGGTAAAAAAGCATGAGACCATGATCACTGCATTCCAGATCATGAAATCATTGTGTGACATGTTTCGAAAACCTTCCTCACAAGCCATGCATGATGTTCTTATGTTCTTTTTCAGTGCGCAGATGGCTGAAGGATCATCTGTTAGGGAATATGTCTTTAACATGATGAACCATTTCAATACCACTGAGATGAATGAAAGTCTCATAAATGAGCCCAGTTGAGTGAGCTTTATCATGCAATCGTTGTCAGATAGCTTTATGCAATTCCATGGCAATTTTGTTATGAAAAAAATTGACTATAACCTCACCACCCTTCTTAACGAGCTACAAATTTTTTAGTCTTTAATGAAAGCACAAAGAAATAATGGAGAGGCAAATGTTTCTTTCTCCATGATAGCACTTGAAATGTGCTATTTTCTCTACTTAACTCAGGGTTGTTTAGCTACTTAATTTGGTTTAATTGCTTATTTTGTAGGACTCGAGCGTATAAGAGGTTGGATCAAGCGTTCGAGACTTAAAGACGCTAAAATGACAAAATTAGAAGCTAAATCGATCAAGTGACCAAAAAAGGGAAGAATGTCTGGACGCAGAGCAATGTTGCAATGCTACCCCCAAGCATTGCAATGCTTCGAAGACTCAAGAATGCTAGTGTTGCAACGCACTCCAACGTTGAAGTCTGACGTTGTAACATAGAAGCATCAACGTTGCACGCTGTGAAGTTTGATGCGAACCACTCAACATGCGCGGCGAAGCCGAGCATTGCAACACTCTCCCTAGCGTTGTGACATTGCGGCTGGCCTATAAAAGGAACCCTTAGGGTTCAGCCAAAATCATCTCATCTTCTACCTTCTACTATCGATTTTGGGCATTTTAATCTCTTTTCTAGCTCTGTTTTTATTGCTTTTTCTTTTAGTCTTGTAATAAGTTCTTCCTTTTTCCAATCGTGTTGATTTTCGACATGTTTCGTGGCTAAAGAGTAAACTTAGCTTGCATTAGTTAGTTTAATTTTATTCCAATGTAATTCTTGAGACTTCTTTTGTAATTTCATGAGTATTATTTTGACTTTGGGATTTGTTTATTTTCAGTTTTCATGTATGAGATAATCTAACAAATTAACTATGCAAGTTTAATTGACTCCTTTGATTGGCCCTAATTTGTATTCATTAGGTAGTCTCATCTAGAAGCCAAAGTTAAGTCAGTTTGTTGTGTTATTTTAGGGATTCCATTTAGCAAGCATTTATAAATTTTGTTCAATCAATCGGTTAGACAATGAAGACCAATTAATTGGCTTAGTATCACCCTAAAGCTTAAAGTTGTTAGTTAATTGATTTGTTAAGGGTCCTCGCTCTTTTTTCTTTTTTAATAATCTCACACATATTTTGAGTAGTCCATGATAGAATTATTGAGAAATGAATTAAATTACAATTGCCTAAGCTAAGTGTTCGTTTGATCGATAATTTTCACAATTGTTACATTGCATTACTTTTTGTTTTCAAAAATTATTTTAAACAATTCTCACAACACCCCCCCCCCCCCCCCCCCCCCCACCTCGCGGTTACTTCCTACAAGTTTCAACTTTTTAGGAATCCATATTAGACTCTATGTGGTTCGACCTCAGACTTGCTACTTGTGCTACTAGTTAGTATAAAGGATTTGTTCGATGATTTATAAATTTTATTTGTGTAGCAAGGGTTTGGAAGCGACACCAGAATTTCCGCTATCACTCCAACAAGAAAAAGTTCATCAGAGGTTTGACCTCTAGAAATAAATTTGTGACTTCCTCTTCATCTGGTGTGAAGAAGTGGAAAAAGAAGAAAGGTGGAAAGGGGAACAAAGCCACTACTACTGTTGTTGCTCGAAAGGGCAAGAAGGTCAAAGTTGCAAAAGAAACCTGTTATCATCGCTGGCATTGGAAAATGAATTGCTCAAAATATTTGATAGAGAAAAAGATGAAAAAAGAAGGTAAATATGATGTACTAATTTTGAAAACATGTTTGGTGAAAAATAATAATTGTACCTGGATACTTGATTCATGAGCCACTAACCATGTTTGCACTTCTTTGTGGGAAACTACTTCCTGGAAATAGTTGGTAGCTGGAGAGATGACTCTACGAGTTGGAATAGGAGATGTTGTCTCGGCTGTTTTAGTTGGGAGTTTGAAGTTGTTTTTTGAATTAAATTTTATGTCGTTAGACAATATTTACTATGTTTCTAATTTTAAAAGGAATTTGATTTCAATTTCATGTTTGTTAGAGCACCATTTTAATGTATGTTTTACAACAAACAAAAGCAACTTATATGTACTAAGGTCATTAGTATCTAAAATTCTCCACAATATTGAAATGTTCAATACTGCAACCACTAAAACTAAGAAAAGAAAATTTTCTCCTAAAGATAATGCTCATCTTTGGCATCTAAGACTAGGTCACATTAATTTCAAATCGATTGAGAGGTTGGTTAAGAATGGACTTCTAACGAGTTAGAGAAAAATTCTTTACCTGTATGTGAATTTTGTCTAGAAGAAAAAAAATGACAAAATAACATTTGACTACAAAAGGTTATAGAACCAAAGAACCGTTGAAGCTTATGTCACTACAAAAAATCTTAATTTCCATATACCACTACAACAAATCTTATTTTCCATAACATTGAGTTATAGCATTAAGGTTATGCAAGCTACTAAAAAAACGTACTTCAGTTGAAAATTAAAAGAAAAAAATCATGCTAAATTGAAAAATAATAACCTCATCTTATGAAAAGGGATTCACACCCATTTTCTTCCCAAAATTTTAGTTCCTTCAAAAATTAATTTCACATCTTCGTCCAAAAATTTCGGCTCTCTCTCTCACAAATCAATTTTGGAGTTCTAATTTCTTCATCCCAACAAATTCTAGTTTCGTTCCCTCTTGCTTCTCCTTCTTCTTCTCCTCCTTCGCCTCTTCTTCTCCTCATTCTCTTCTTCTTCCCTTCCTTCTCCTTCTCGTCCTCATCCTCTTCTTCTCTTCTCCTCGCCCACCTCCTCCACCTTCTTCTTCTTCTTCATACAACACTGAATGTGAAGAATAAAGGCATTTGAGTCCCATATGATACAACTCCAAATGTGAAAAACAGAGTAGAGATTTCGAGAAGATCTGAGCTTAAACGGAGAACTAGTAATAAATTCAAGGATTACACGAACAGATAAGTGTTGCGACGTTGGGAGGTAGCGGTGACTACAATGAAAGTCGAAGGTAAAGAAAACCCTAAACATAATAAGGTTGTGATACGTTGTTGCTTTTGTATTATCTATGAAATTAATTGTCTACTTTACAAGGATAATTAAAATGGAGTTTAATAATAATAGAAAGATCAAAATAAGGAAAGTCAATTCAACCCTAATTTGTAGATCAAAATTGTAAATTATAACTCATTAGGAATTGTCTACATTTCAAGTTATCAGGGGCATGTAGTTCATTATTTTGTTCAGTAGGTTGCTCACCATGTCTTTGGTGTTAACAACATTATCAAATTGGTGGAGGTACCCTCTTAATCCCTATTTTTTTATCTCATATCTAAGTACTCAACCCCATCTTTTACTTTTTCAAACATTTTTCCAGATTCTAAAAACCCCCCTCTGATTTTCCAGGAAAAAGTTGAGGTTACAACTTTTTTTATGATGGGGTTTTCTTCTCTTGTGATTTTACCCAGAAAAAATTTCTACCCACCTTCATTTCTCTCTTTCTCTGTTAAAAAAAGTTGTTGAAATTTCTCTAGCTTCTCATTCTTTCTGTTATTGGCAGATCATTCATGGTTTGTTCGAGGTTCAAGAGCTTGATCTGATTTTATCTTCCCGATTGAGCATAAAACATCTTTTACAGGTTTGTGTTTTAGCTTAATGGTAGAGATTAACGACCTAAATTTCTTGGTGTCTTCATGCTTTTTGGGAGATGACTTATTCTTAATTCGTATGAGTTTGTTCTGTTAGCTCATTTAGTCCATGTAGCCCTTTCTGATGTTAAATTTTGACCAAGTTTTTGTGTCTGATGAGGAAAATTAATGATTTTGTTGGTAATTTAGTTCAATTTCTACATAGTATTGTTTGATTTTTTCTGGTGTAGAGAGTGGAAATACTAATGGATTTAGTTCCCATTTGGGTTATAAAGGTTTAGTTTAGTTTTTTGTTTTAGATTTATGTAGTTTCAAATGTTAATGTGGTATGTAACACTTATGTTTTATGCTACATGTACCAAATTTGATTCTAAAAATGAGTGAATTCAGATTTTGTTAAATGCAATATGAAAACTATAGTGAGTCAGAATATGTACTACCACGGGACAGTCAAATACTCCCTCACTAAAGCAGGACAATCTTGACTAAATACTATCTCCAGAATAACTCATATTTCAATGTCATTTAGCTACCGTTTTTTGTCAGAACTTACTAACACTTTAGTAATTTCGTAAGTGTAACCCTCCATTTTCAGACCTCAGAGGTCGGCCCTAACGATGCTACCGAATTGGAAAGTCAAGGTTGGAAAATGACCTAAGAAGTCCTATCCATTTTTGGAGTTTGAGTTGTTCTGAATCTCATGTTATAATCCTCCGAGGGGATAGCCGTCGTTAAACGACTAGCAAGGCCGACTTAAAGACGATAAACAGGCGCAACATAGGAATCTCATGGTCTAAACAAATGGAAGAGACCGCAGGATGTGTTGACACATATCCTTCACCCACTTACTATGAACTACTTCCCCCATTCACCTTGATGTTGACCCCATGCAAACACTTTTCGAATGGAGCAGTCGAGGTTCATAATCGACACGAAGCGTTATACAGATCTCACGACGTGAACTTTCTAGGGACGTAAGAGTTTAAATTTATATATCGTATATTTAATTTTACATTGGACAACTTCCCTTTATTTACCTAATCTTGATTCATGCCAACACTTTCCGAATGGAGTAGTCAAGGTTCATAATCGACACGAAGCAAAGTATGAATCTCGATGTTAACTCTTAGGACATGAGATTTAAAATCAAAACATCACATTTGATTTTATTGTGAATAACTTCCCCCATTCACTTGATCTTGGTTCACGCCAACACTTTATGAATGGAGCAATCAAGGTTCATAATTCTTGATGTGAACTCTTAGGGATGCGAGAGCTAAAAATAATATATTGTTGTAATACAGAACTCTTTCTTTTATTTTTTGTGATGATTTTACAAGAGGGAGCATTCCTTATATATATAACTATGATAGCTAATTATGGAAAACCTTATAACAGTAAAAAAATGTACATATGGTATGAATAAAAATAAATCCAAATTACAGGGAATAAAATCATATGAACAAGGTAAGAGGAGGTTTTCCATATTCAACACTCCCCCTCAAGCTGGGTAATATATGTTGATTAAGTCCAGCTTGGTTTTTAAGACTTCAAACATATTCTTGAATACGACCTTTGTTAGTATGTCAGCAATTTGCCTCTTGGAAGGTATGTAGTTGAGTGAGATGCTTTTGTTTTCAAGTTTTTCTTTAATATATTGTCGATCAATGTCCACATGTTTTATGCAATCATGATGGACTGGCCCTTTGGCGATACTCATAGTAGCTTGATTATCACAGTGTACCTCCATTAGTTCTTCTGGTTTGATTTTAGGTTCAGATAGAATGCTTTTGAGCCACATTCCTTCATATATTCCTTAAGCTAGAGCTCTTAGTTCTGCTTCAACACTGCTTTTGAATACTACAGGTTGTTTCTTGCCTCGCCAGGTGACTAAATTTCCCCAAGCAAAGGTGTAATATCTTGAAGTTGATCTTCTGTCTATTTTTTAGCTTGCCCAATCGACATCGGTGAAGATTTCGATGTTTCTTCTCTTAGATTTCTTGAAGTATAATCCCGCTCGTGGAGTTCCTTTCAAGTACCTAAGTATTCTGTATACAGCTTGCATATTATCTTCTATTGGTCTATTCATAAATTGACTTACAAAGCTAATTGAAAAACAGATATCAAGTCTTGTGTGAGTTAGGTAAATCAATTTTCCAACTAGCCTTTGATACTGATCTTTGTTAACCATTTTTTGATTGTTTTCTTTGATTATGTGATTGTTTGTGTCAATTGGAGTATTAGCGGGCTTGCATCTAAGCATTCCAGTTTCCTTTAACAGGTCAAGGATATATTTTCTTTGAGAAATGCTCAAGCCTGTTTTTTAGGGGGCCACTTCCATTCCTAGGAAGTATTTAAGGTTGCCTAAGTCATTTACTTTGAATTCCTTGGCTAAGAGAAGTTTTAGATTTCTTATTTCTTCTTCATGGTCTCATGTAAGGATAATGTCATCTATATAGATAATGATAATTTCTATTTTACCCGTGCAAGAATGTTTGATGAAGAAAGTATGGTCAGATTGACATTGTAAGTACCCGTTTTCCTTTAACACTCTTGAATTTATCAAACCACGCCGTAGGGGATTGTTTTAGGCCATATAAGGATTTTTTTAGCTTGCATACCTTATTTATGGTTTAAGTAGGTTCTATACCAGCCAGTATATCCATATACACTTCTTCTTCTAAGTCTCCATTAAGGAAGACATTCTTTATGTCTAATTGGTGAAGAATCCAATCATTATTCACAGCTAGAGAAAACAGAACAAGGATAGTATTTAATTTTTTCACTGGGGCAAATGTTTCTTGATAGTCAATGCCATAGGATTGGGTGAATCCATTGGCGACGAGTCTAGCTTTGAACCTATCTATTTCTCCATTAGCTTTGTACTTGATGGTGAAGATTCATTTGCATCCTACTGTTTTCTTTCCTAGAGGTAGGTCTGTTATTTCCCATGTGTTGTTCTTTTCCAAGGCCTTTATTTCGTCTAATACAGCTTGCTTTCAATTAATGTCCTTGAGGGCTTCATAGACATTGTTCGAAATGTAAACTTGGGGTAGTGTAGTTGTGAATGCTTTAAACTTAGGAGAGTGTTTTTTGTAGGACATGTAGTTTTGGATGGGATGCATCGAACAGGTTCTTACCCCTTTTCGTTTTGCAATAGGAAGATCAATGTCTTCAGCAAGTGTTTCTGCTGTGGAGTTGGAGACATGATTTTCCTGTATTTCGGTTGGGTTTTTACTGAGAACTGGTGCATGTTCAAGGGTGTTCTTCCTTCTAGTATAGACTATAGGATCTTTCCTACTTTCTGGTGGGCCTTGATTGGGAATATCTATTTCATGTATATAAGGAACACATGGAGTACTCTCTTCAATGAGATCTAGTTTTTTGTTTCCTTCGTTTTCTAGAAGTTTTTCGTTTTCTATGAGGGTTGAAGGTTCAGTAGTATCTTCCTTTTTGAAGTAAGGTTAGGTTTCAAAGAAGGTTACATCCATGGCTGTATAGAACCTTGTTGTAGTTGGTGAATAGCATTTGTATCCCTTTTGGCTTGGAGCATAACCGAGAAAGATGCATTTTATAGCCTTAGGATTTAACTTACTCCTATTGGATCTATGATCTTGGACAAAAACTATGCAACCAAATATTTTTAAAGGGACTTGAGAAAATAATCTATCATGTGGAAATACTTCCTTAAGTTTTTGTAAGGGAGTTTTGAAGCCTAATATTCGAGAGGGCATTCTATTAATAAGGTAGGTGGTTGTTAGAACTGCTTCTCCCTAAAAAAGTCGCGGTGTTAGTGTGACACATTAAAGCTCTAGATACTTCTAGGAGATGTCTGTTTTTTCTCTCCGTAATTCCATTTTGTTGGGGAGTGTTAGGATATGTACTTAGGTGGGCATGTAACGACCCGACTCCCTAGGACTTAAGTTAGGCCATTACTAAATACATGCATGCATGGAACTCAAACGACACTCGGTTATGGCGAAATAAATGCTAATTAAATAAGGTAAGTTCAAAAGTCTTTCATTAAATTCAAATACTAAAACAATAGTAGAGTACTCATAAATCATAAAGGACAATAAATAAGTCTGAAAAATAATTCTTAAAAGTAAGTTTTAAGCATAAAAAATAAAAGTTAAGAGGAACATGAAAATAACTTTAAATCTTATGAGCGGAAGCGTAAAAACTAGTCCCAGTGGCTCGATCATGAATTCCGTTTGTCCATTGCCGGTGCATCTCTACCCTTACCTGAAACAACAACATGAGAAAGAATGAGTATAAAATACTCAGTAAGTAACCCCACTACTGGTGTCAAGTTGGGCATCTATGTCCTCTAGATACCCACCTCTAGTGAAACATATAAATTGCTCTAGTCCTCATGGGACACATACATACATGAAAAATTGAGTTCTATTCTACTGTAGTTAAGTATGGCCACTATCTCTAGTAAGTCCCGTAGGTTAGGCTAGTTAACCTCAACATACGTAATTAATTTAGTATTAATGGATCCACTCTAGTACATCACTTTCATGCACTAATTCATGTAACAATCAAACATTTGAAATTTCATAATACACCATATAACTTACACACTTTCATAACAAATCACATCAATAAGCACATCAACAATATGCTCCAAATTTCACCTAACTTTAAGAAATTTCCGTAGTAGTGCCGTTTAATTCATAATTTAGGGTCATGTCCAATCGTCCTTTTAATATATTTCATAAAATTCTAAATCATGCTTATACATTAACATGTTTCAGTCATATTATCACATGTTCATATATCTTATCTAAACGGTCTATTAAATCTCAGAACAGTCAAAATTATCCTTGTTACCAGTCTTACAATCCTCAACATCAACAGATTATATACAAGCATATAGAATCACATACCATCTCATGCTAGCATTCAAGTGCACATGTGCATAAATAAATAATTCAGATCTCGTAACAGAACATACTTTAATCATGTTATACTATCAATCTTTCATGCTGTCATTCTGCCATAACCTTCATTTAACGTCCTAGCATACATCTAATGCCTGGTCCGTGGGAAGTTCAGTAGTAAGATTACTTACCTTGATATTAGGTCGAACCAAAAAGCAATTGAATCTTTCTGAAATTCTTGAATCCTTAATCAAGCCTAAACATAAACCAAGCTTTAAAATTAATAGTTAAGGCCAAATTCCAAACACCCAAATATTAAAAAATATTTCTAGATAACCTTACCTAAGGTGTGGTCCAATTCGAATTCACCTTCCAAACCTCCAATTTTAAGTCCAAATAATTAGCAAACCAAACTCTTCTTCATCTTAAATGAAATTCTTGAATCAACCCCCAAAACTCGTTAAAACATCAACCCCCAAAACTCGCTAAAAAAAACTCCAACTTCACTGAACAACACCTCAATAACTTCACAAACCAAATCGATAGATCCAGTGACGGCAAAAGCGAACGACGCTTAAGCAGTGGTGGACGGAGGTCATAAAGAAAAAACTGACGCAGTGCTTTGGGCGGCGTCGGACGGGCTCACGAACATAAGGAAGAAAAGGGAGGGTGGGGTTTAACTTTTTTTTTTTTAAAAAAAAACAACAATAATAATAATAAGACAAAAAAAGGAAGTAAATATTTAATTCCTTTCCATTTTATACTATTAAAATCCTTTTCGTTTCAAAAGAAAATTAATTCCTGCCATTAATTTTCAATTTGAATTTCAAATTGAATAATTTCACGCCAACAATTAAATTTTCGCACTTACACTTGAAGTCCAAAATTCCAAAAATGCTCTCCAACTAATAACAATTATTGAAATTCCAAATAATAAAGTTATTGAAATTATATTATTACTAAAAAAATGTGTGGGGTGTTACAGGGCAATACCTTTTTCGTTTAGAAAATTTTCAAGGAAGTGTTAAAATAATCCTTAGCATTGTCAGTGTGAAGGATTTGGATTTTTGTGTTAAAAAGTTTAAGAATCATGGCAAACAGATTCTAGAATATAGAAGTAACTTCAGATTTTTCTTTCATTAAAAACACTCATGTAAGTCTAGTGTGATCATCGATAAATGAAACAAACCATTTAGCTTCTGTTACATTCTGAACTCTACTAGGTCCCCAAATATCACTATGTATCATAGAAAAGGGATAAGAGGGTTTATATGTGCTTATCGGATATGAGGATCGAGCCAACTTTGCCATTTCACAAGACTCACATTGAAACACCTTAGAACTTTTATTGAAAATATCTGGAAACATTCGTTTCAAATATAGAAAATTGGGATGTCTTAGATGATTATACCATAACATTATTGTACTATCATAATTTTCTTTAGAAACAACAAAAGTAGATATACTAACATAATTATCTTTAGAGACAACAAAACTAGATGTACTAGTTGTACTATCATAATAGACTTTAGAAATAAAAAAAAGATTTGCTAAGACCTAACTCCTTGACTTGTGGCTTAAGAGCATTTAGTATGTAGAGACCCGAGGTTTCCTTAGCATTGCCAATCATCCTCCCCGAATTCAAATCCTGAAATATGCAATTATGTGAGTAGAAAGTTGCACTGCAGTTTTTCATAAACGTTGGTTTGCTTATGGAAAGAAGATTGAATTTAAGATTTGGGATATGCAACACATTCTCTAATACTAGATCTTTAGATACAAACACATTGCCAATTCCCATTACTTTAGAATAAATACCATCAGCAATATTTGCAATAATTTGACTGTTACAGTGTGTGTAGTTAGTTAAAAGTGAGATGTCACCTATCATATGATCTGATGCACCTGAGTCAATAATCCAAGTACTACAATTTTCTTTGGTTGCATTAAGGGCCCAAAGAAAGTTACCTAATTGTGCCAATTTGCTACGCTGGTTTCTGATGTTTTTTTTGTAGGTTTCTGTTGGCCGAATAGTTTTTGGAGAAGGTCCAACAGCTCCTTAGTAAACACATTATATTCGGGGTTGAAGTTACCTTCTGATGATGTACTTGCTTGATAGGCCTTTCCACGTCTGTTTCCTGTACCTTTGTTGGGCTTCCAATCTGAAGGTTTTCCATGAATATCCAAACACACTTCTTTAATATGTCCTAGTTTTTTACAGTGTTCACACCATGGTCTTGGTTTTTGTTGTCGATTCTCAGTTCCTGTGAAATTCTGGTTTCGATTGTAACAGTTATCATGAGTATTTATACATACCTCATTATTAAGGTTTTAAGCAAGTAAGGTTGATCCTTTAGATTCTGAACTGGCAATCACTCCTAACATTAGTTTCTTCCTACTTTCTTCTCTTCTTACTTCTGCAAAAACTTCTCTGATGTTAGGTAATTGCTTAATAGCTAAGATTCTACCACGTACCTTATCGAGTTCTTTATTAAGGCCAAGCAGAAATTTGAACACTCGTTTCTTTTCAACTATCTTTTTTAATGTAGCTTCATCTGCAGTACATTCCCACTTATGGCTTTCAAATACGTCCAGTTGTTGCCAAAGTCGAGATAGTTGAGTAAAATAGTGAGTGACTTACATATTCCCTTGCCGTATTTCATGAATTTTGCCTTCAATTTCAAATGGCTCTGCAGTATCTTTTTGGTCAAAATAAGTTTCACGAGCTGCTTTCCAAATTTTGCATACAGTTGAGAAGAGTAAAACACCTTCACCAATCTTTGTCATCATGGAGTTGATTAGCCATGACATAACCATATTATTTTCCGTTTTCCATGTTTTGTATATTTGATCAGCTTGGTCTGGGATAGGATTTTTGCTTGACAGGTAATCTTCCTTTCCTTTTCCACATATGAACATCATAACTGATTATGACCAATGTAGGTAATTCCTTCCATTTAATTTGTGATTAGTAATTGGAAGTACGGTCCCTTCAGTATTGTTAGAATTTATGGATGCCATAAAAAATTGTTGATTGGCAAAACAATTAATTAAAAAGGAAATAGGAAAAGGAAAAAAAAACACAATAAAAAACTGATCAAAAACTCGTCCAGACCCGACTCCATACCCGCGATTTCACTCGATCCGACCCACAAGTCACAGACCCAATTCGACCCGATTCCATTTACTCCCAGATGCGTAACTTAACACGATCTGACCCACAAGGCACAGACTTGGCATGACCCGACTTCGTTTACTCCCAAACCCGCAACTTGACCCTCGAGGATCTGTCGATGACTTCCGTAGTTTCATTTTACACCCACGATTTGCGACTATTCACGACCAGAGGTGAGATTTTTGGGAATCGGCACCCACGGTCGATGACTTCTGGTTGATGAACGTGTTCTTGGTCGTCGGTCGAAGACTGTGTTTTGGCTGTGGATGCTTCGGATTAGTTGTGATCCATTAGTTCGATGCGATTTGATGCATTTTTCTTCAGACATGAAGCTTCTCGCAAGGAATCAATGGAGGTTTCTTCTGGGGCATTGTTTCTAGCAACTAGGTATGTTTGAGATTTTCTGTTTTCTTTTCTAGGGTTTCGGACGTTAAACCTATAGAAAAGATTCATAGAGTTGGCTTTGACACCATGTTATAATACAGAACTCTTTCTTTTAATTCTTGTGATGATTAGCATCCCTTATATATACAACTATGATAGCTAATTATGGAAAACCTTATAACAGTCAAAAAATGTACATATGGTAAGAATAAAAATAAACCAAATTACAGGGAATAAAATCATATGGACAAGGTAAAAGGAGGTTTTCCATATTCAACACGTATTGTATACATTATTAATTTCTCATTGAAGCATTCTATTAGGATACTGATTCTTGAAATTCTTTATTAGCGTAACGAGTGGTTCAATCTCTCGGAATATGAACTAAACGATGAACAACTCTTTATTAAACGATAAAGGACAAACAAGACTAATTGGTTACTTACAGTAGTTACTCGAGCACTTTCTAATTTACTAAACGATCGCTAAAAGTTCTACACGATCGCTCAGTATTACTAAATGGTTGCTTATTAAATCCTCCGCGATCGCTCACAAACTCCTATACGATCGCTTACAAACTATTACACGATCACTTACCAGTTACTATACGATCGTCTATCAATTGTTATACGATCATCTACCAAATGCTACCCGATCGCTGAGCTCTCTACACGATCGCCTAGTAGAAATAAACGATAAGCGGCACACTATGATGGCTTCTCCACGATAGAATCTTCCGAACTCCCACTCTCGAGAGCTCCTCTTCCTCATTTCTGATATTCAGAATTCACTCCCTTCCCTTGTATTTTCTTCCTCCTTTTTAAACCTCAACTTCTCCCAACAACCTTGACAATAACTCTTAACCGATTCAACTGCCGACTTCCTCTTTTCTCTTTTATTCTTTTGTTTTGATATTGCCACATAATTGGAGTCCTATTATTACCTCCGCCATCCACTTTTACCTTCTTCTTAAGGTAAAGTTCTATTAGTCCAGCTACATTTTTTATAATCTTCTTCATTTTCTCTTGAGTCACCTTCCAATGTTTCTTACGTACTCGCATAGCCTCATCCCATATCCTCATCGTACATTTCAGACTATCCCCTACCTCAGTCAGACTTGGATTCTCTTGCAGAGTAATCTTCCGACCCTCACGAACAAATGATATTGTTAGGTTCTGCCAATCAACCTCTGTTTTCCCCAAAGTGTAGCCATTGCGTCCCCAAAATCATATCAACACCTTCCAACTCCAATGGAATGAAACTGTCACACACTCTCCAATCTCCCAGCCTCATTTCCACATTTTTACATACTCCCTTGCCTCGTAGAGTAGGACCAGATCCCAAAACTATTCTATAATTGGTCGTGGTTGTAAAGATACACTTTGTTCAATGAAAAAAATAGTGTTATTTAATTCTGACATTTACTCATATCCAATAAACAAGCTCCTTGGTTATCTTATGTAAACTTAAGTATGTATATGTGATATACAAGTGAATCATGCCTTAAGTGAACCTAAATCAGTCTATAGTATAAGGATTAAAGTAGAATACCTGATCCTGGTGACATTACAGATACGACCCGCTTTGTAGAGGTTTGCAAGTGTTGTAAACTACTACGATGGTAGATCCTTACCATTCATGTGAAGACGTGGAGCAGGGGTGTCCTATACAAAGGGTTTGTATAACACCAGGACTACGAGATGACTAGACTCTGTATATAACGTCGTTGATACTAAAGACTTACATCTCACCTAAACGACCATAGATGACACAACCTCAATCATGAGTGTTTTGGGAACTCCGACCTTTGAGGGCGGTCCTTTGATTAGTATGGGTGAGAGTGGCCAGATTGCCAACTCAACATGCCTACCTTTTTTAGGACTTGTTCGATCTGGGAGATTTCAACTCAATCCACAATATGGAATTCACTCCTTTCCCGAAGCAGGGATAAGTAGAGAGATTTCTCCCTTAAGGGCTGATTCTTGGGCTTGAACATAGTGGCCACACCTCTCTTTGGAAGAGAAGACTCAGTCATAGTAGGACTATGACTTATATTCATTAGATGGATCAGTGGTACTTAAGGAGACAGATGTAACTACGAGGGCATAATGGTTATTGGCCCAGCTGTACTTATGAGCGATCTGTGAAGGGTTGTCGCACTAGTGATTGGTTAAGATGAACACATAATATATCTGTAGTAAGAAGAGTTCAGCTGTCGATCTTTAGTGGAGTGCCTGGCAGTTAATGGATGGTGGATCTCGTGACTAAAGAGTTTAGTCAGTTATTCACGTACGGTTGGAGCTTCGGAGCTACAGGTCCATGAGGTCCCCTTAGTAGCTTGGATTCTGTTGAGGATCAGTTCTTGATGTTGATTTGAAATGTTCAAATTGACAAGAGCTATTTTAATTATATATGATATAATCGGTATGATGTATAAGATACTACTAGTGGAGGATTGATGTAAATGAGATTTATATTAAATACCATGAAATAGAAAAAGAACTATGGTTTATATGTTTCATGAGATGAAATATTAAAACTATAGATTATAAATATAGTATGATAAGTTGGTTATCATTTATATTTATAATAATATTAATTATTAGATAATTAATACTTTTTCTTTTAAATAACCAAAGTAGTGGGTGGTTATTTGATCATGGTAACCGTGAGTTTAAAAGGAAAATTGGTTTTCCTATTTGAAAAAGAAGTTTTTACAAACATTTGAAAAGGTTTTTGAGTTTTCTCTCGTGAAAAAGAAACTCACGAAGTCGTCAAATAAATTCAGATTTACTAAACGATGGATGGGCGAGCTAAACGATCGTGCAGAGTAGAGCTAAACGATCGTGCAATGTTTACTAAACAATTGCATAGCTTTGTTAGACGATCGCTGGCCTAAGGTAAACAATCGTGTAGTGTCTGTAAACGACAGACCGAGCTAAATGATAGAGCTAAACCATCGCATAGCTTTATCTAAACGATTGGACATCGGCCTATGTGATATGTTTCCGCCATCTCCTACTTGCCCAGTCGTGTACGCGATCGTTGTTTGAGGCTGCTGTTGTTCGGGCGTTCGTGCGCGATGGAGCGTGGAGACGATTCTGCCAATGTTTATACAGTTTTCCCTCTGTACATTTGAGATTCTTATGCTATGATTTCTAAATGATTTGCATAACCGCTTGTATTGAATTTGGAATAGTCTTGTTCTGCTGCTCAAGGAAATCTCGAGTTGTGTGTAGATCCACAATCTATCAATACCACTATCGATTCTCCTTTCATATCCCCCCTATTCCTCAATGTTCGTGAATTCTTCAATCCCACAGCTAAGTTCATGGACAGTTCAATAATAGATGAAATTTCCTTACTCAGTGTCAGCATACACAATTCTAACGTCTCTTCTCTTGCTTCGTCTTCTTCATGCAATTCTCACTCCTCTTCGGACGTCTGCACCACTAGCAATCTTAATTCTCTCGACTCTCGCCCTTTGCACTGATGTCCAACAGTGTATTTTTCATCGCACTGGAAACAGAGCCCTTTTTCTCTCTTCGACTAAAATTTAGCATTTGTTAATTTACTCGCCGAAATTTCTCTCCAGTTATCATTACTGGACGTTCCTCGCAAGGTGATGGTCTTCATCGAAAATGACTCTCCGGTCTTCTCTCCCTCTTTCAGATCATTTCTGCTTATTGATTTACTCACATTGTTAGTATTGGATTTTGAAGCGTTCGAATTGTGGAACTTACATCTATATGTTCGTGCTCGTCCGGCTTCGACCCACGCATTTTCTCTATCTTCAACACCCTATGCCAACGACATCATTTGCGCTAATCCAGTGGGTTCCCAACATTCAACTTTCGTCTTTATCCATGGCGTCAAACCATTCATGAATGTCTCCTGAAGAACTTCGTTCGGCAGATACGGCAACGACACTACTAACTTATCAAAAAGATTTCGATATGCCTCCACCATCGTTTCTTATTTTATAGCTAGGAATCTTCCACAGATCGATCCTTCTCTCAAAGATCGAAATCGCACAAGCATCATTTTCTTCAAGTCTTCCAAGTCTTTGAACGGCTCTCTGCCTTTCTTTAACTGGTACCAATCTAATGTTGCGCCGTCGAAACTCACAACCGCTACCGTCATCTTCTCAGATTCAATCAACTTATGGATTGGAAAATAGCGGCCTACTCTGAATAACCACGCGTCTGGATCACTTTCGCTAAACACTGGCATTACGACTTTCTTGAATTTGTTTCGTTTGCAAATCACATCTTCTTCGACGGCTTTCCCCAAACTATTTGCTTTGCACACATTATGGGTATTCGATCTTTTTAATTCTTTTGTCACTCTTGCCTTTCCTTTGGCCAGTTCCGTAACATGGGAAAAGAGCATTTGTTGATGTTTCTCTGTCTGCAATCCCAAATTCTCTACGCTCTTCACCAACAACGCCAAATTCTCCTCTATGGTTGGCAATTTCTGTATTTCGACTTTGAATCCAATAATCTTTTGTTCTAGTAATTCCAGTTTCTCTGCAAAACCTTTCTGAACCATGTTTGCCCAGGTGGTTGCTCTGATACCAATTTGTTAAGATACTGATTTTTTAAATTCTTTATTAGCGTAACGAGTGGTTCAATCTCTCGGAATAGGAACTAAACGATGAACAACTCTTTATTAAATGATAAAGGACAAACAAGACTAATCGATTGATTTCCAATTTACTAAACGATCGTTTACAAGTTCTACATGATCGCTCAGTATTACTAAACAGTCGCTTATTAAATCCTCCGCGATCGCTTATAAACTCTTATATGATAGCTTACAAAGTATTACACGATCGCTTACCAGTTATTATATGATCGCCTACCAATTGTTATACCATCGCCTACCAAATGCTATTTGATTACTGAGCTCTGCTACACGATCACTTAGTTCTGCTACACGATCGCCTAGTAGAAATAGACGATAAGTGCCACACTGCGATGGATTCTCCACGACAGCGTCTTCCGAACTCCCACTCTCGGGAGCTCCTCTTCCTCACTCCTGATATTCAGAATTCACTCCCCTCCCTTTCATTTTCTTCCATCATTTTAAACCTCAACTTCTCCTAACAACCTTGACAATAACTCTTAGCCGATTCAACTGCCGACTTCTTCTTTTCTCTTTTATTCTTTTTGTTTTGATATTGCCACATAATTGGAGTCCTATTACATTCTAATTAACTCCCACTGAAGTGTTCTATAACATATCGCATATGTTATTAAACTCCCACTGAAGTGTTCTATAACATATCGCATATGTTATTAAACTCCCACTGAAGTGTTCTATAACATATCGCATATGTTATTAAACTCCCACTGAAGGGTCCTATTATTTATTTGGGTATAATTTTACTCAAGTTTGTTTTGGCTAATTAAACAACCTAAGTCTAGGTGTTTATCCAATTATAACATTTATATTTGGATTTAACCCATAATGTCTAGGTGATAAACCATTTTTTAGACCTCACACCACTCACATTTTGTTGATAAAACTTGGTTAACAATGCTCAATTATTAAGCCCTAATCCCTAGGTAGAAGGTGTTCTGTAGACCGTCAACTTAAGTACCTCCAACCTTAGACAGAATTATATACCAGTTGAGTTTGTGACCAAATTTTACAAGATGTCAACCTATTTTAACTACTAAAATAGGTGGTCAACCTACGTGAGTATACAGCTTATCTTCATTATAGATTTTAAACGTCTAACCCAATTTTATAGCAAAAATTTTAGGTATGTTAAGCATCCACAACATACATCAAAGGCATTTAATATTTAATATAACATTTATATTTAAAACATGTAAAACCCTATACATGCATACTATATATTATAACACTTTATAACATACTTCTAATGCATGTAACATGCTTCCTATGATGGAATTTTAAATCTACATAGTACACTTTTATGCACATACAAGATTTATTTAATTATAACATACATCACATGCATAAATAATTAAACATAGACTAGTATAGTTTTAGTTTTGGCATTATCAAGAAAACAAAAACCTAATTATTACAAAAAAAACAGCAAAACCGGCTCCAAAAAGCTTTTGGATTGCTTAAACCACCTTGAACCGGACCCGAACCTCTCGAATCGGACCTCTAATACTCAAAATGGGCAAAACCGGGAAAAATCCATCAACTACCATTAAGCATCGATTATGCCATCAAGCCTCGAGTATTTCACTAAATACCAGTCGAGTTGCTCATCGAGTACCATTGAGTATGGTATCATGCATCGAGTATTTCACTAAATACCATCGAGTTGCATCGAGTACCATCAAGTATGGCACCGTGCATCGAGTTGCATCGCGTAGCATTGAGTATGGCATCGTGCATTCAGTATTTCATAAAATACCATCGAGTATAAGCATTGAGTACCATCGAGTATGGCATCATGCATCGAGTTATTTCATGAAATATCATCGAGTAAGCCATCGAGTATTCCATCGAGCATCAAGTATATGGTAGTGGTTGCAAAATCCAGTTCCTGCTGCTCGACCTTTTTCACTTCTTTCTTCCATTACATTCTAATTGCAACTCTAATGACTCAAATCGAATTAAAGACACTTAAACACACATTAAGGCCCATCAAACAAGAACCAATTACAAGAATTACAATATAATTGAAGAGAAAACAATGCCAAAACTCAAAAAAATCATATTAGCTCATCATTTTCATACAACTTATGGAAAACACCCACCAAAACTCAAATTAATGCTAATTGAGTGCTTAAATCACACTCTGATACCAATTGTTAGGATCTACTAGCATGAAATGGAAGCAAACAGAATCAATAAGTACTTTAATTACATTTAATTTGAGTTCTAAAAGCATGATTAAATAGAAATTTAAGAAAAGGGTTTCTTAGCAACATACCTTTGATAAGTTCTCCCAATTCCAAGCCGCTCTTCATGTGACTCCAACTCTAATTCAACAATGAATACCAAAAGATCTTCTCTAATATTCTCAGCCTTGAATTTGAGTGCTGGAACTTCAAATTTGAGTGAATTTGAGGGAAAAAAGAATTTGAAGGTGATGAATAAACTTTTCTGCAGAAACTAATTTCAGTAGCCAAAAACCTTACTTCTTCTCGCAAAAGGAAGAGTTTTTATTCAACTCTTTCATACAGGCATTTCTCGACCATCTGAATACCAGCACCAAGATGATGAAGATAATGGGTTAGGTGGTGATTCAAAGAGGAAACACCTTCTTTTGTGTAAAGTGTTGTGTTTCCACTTTCTCGATTTCAATTTTCAATTAATTCAAAATTAATCAAAATCAAAATCACAATTTCAAATTTTGAAATTTGAAATAAAATGAGAAATCAATTTAATATTAATTAAATATATCATAATTTAATATCAAATGTTAAATTAATCACACACCTAATTTTAAACATGAATTCTATTCATGTAAATAATATTTAAATATTATAAACTCTCCAATTTCGTTTAATTTCGATAAATTAAACATTAATTAATTATATCAAATATAATTATACAAACCCTAATTTGAATTTTGAACTATTCAAATTCAAACCCTAATTTCAATTTGAACATTTTCATACTAAAATTCAATTTGAACAATTCAAATTGATATCATTCCAAATTCACTCAATTTATGAATTCAAGGTGTTCATCTTTTACGAATTAGTAGAGTGACCTTATGGACCTACAGATCATGAGCTCCAACGATTTAAGGATAATCGGCTAAAGCTTTTTAGACCAAATTAATCAGTATTTGTTAACTATCAAATCACATCACTATAGCTTGATAGTTGCACTCTCCTCACTATAGATATGTTTGTGTCCACTTGATTTAATCGTAATTAGTAAGTCAACCCATCACAGGTTGTTCGTAATGATGACTAAGTCAATATGTTGTTTTACTCCCGATATTACATCTTGCTCCTTAAGTTTCACTGATCCTCTAATGAACATTTTGTTTGTAATCCAATCGCTAAACTAGGTCCCTCTCGAGCCAATGAGAGGGTAAGTCCCTTTGCTCAAGAGCTAGATTCAGTACTTAAGAGAACAACCTTTTCTCTATCCCTAAATCGGGTAGGCGTGAATTCTTTATTGCACACTATGTCCTCAACTATCTACCCGGTCTTACCCTTGAAATGGGAAGCTTATTGAACCGGTGCTGTTGAGACAACCCTCACCTATGCAAATCTAAGGATAATCCAGAATAAACAGGAGTTCATAGTTAGCTCAGGATTAAGATCGAGTTACCTAGGTCAACTAAGCGAAATAGTCGGTTTTAAACAGTAATCAACATTATAAAGTAAGAGTGACTTATTTCTTAGTCCGATCTTACACAAACTCATTGCATAAGACACCCCCACTCCTCGTGTCAATACATGAACGAATCAGGATCACTTCGTTTGTAGCACCTTTACAACAACTTGTAACAACTACAGAGTGAGCCACTTCAGATAGTGTTACCAGAACAAGACACCCAACCTTATTTGTGTACTATAGACCATTTTTGCTATTTACTCGAACTTGGTCCACTTTTATGTCTCTACATAAAGTTCAAGTATTCATATAATAGCCATGGATCTTAGTTTATTGGATTTAGACTTTATAAGTGCAATTTATAGATTCAATAACAACTTTATTGATGTAATGTCGAATAACATCTTTATTGATAACAGAATATGTTTAACTTTACAAACTGCGAGTTTTAGGACATACAACCCAACGGTGGGAGGATTGTAACCCAAACTACTCGTTGTTTGGGTTTAATAGAAACTCAAACCATCATATTATATGATAAAGTTGAGGATTCATCATCTTATAAGAAGGCAACGATTGATGTTGACAAAGATGAATGGATCAAAGCCATGGAGTCTATGTACTCCAATTCTTTCTGGGATCTTGTAGATCAACCTGATAGAATTAAACCCATAGATTGCAAATGAATCTACAAGAGAAAACTGGATGTAGATGAAAAGGTGCAAACCTTTAAGATTAGACTAGTAGCAAAGGGTTATACCTAGGTTGAGGGAGTGGATTATGAAGGAACTATCTCACCTGTTGCTATGATTAAGTCTATTCGGATTCTCTTATTTATTGTCACATATTATGACTATGAGATATAGAAAATGGATGTCAATACTGCCTTTTTTTAATAGTAATATTGACGAAACCATCTAGATGACCCAACCAGAGGGACTCATTGAATAAAGTCAAGAGTAAAAGGTTTGCAAACTTAATCTATCCATTTATGGATTGAAACAAGCATTGCGATCTTGGAATATAAGATTTGATGTTTCAGCCAAATCTTATGGCTTTGATCAAAATGTTGATGAGCCTTGTGTTTACAAGACGACCATCAACAATTCAGTAGCTTTTCTTGTGCTGTATGTGGATGATATCCTACTCAATAAGAATGATGTAGGTTACCTGATTACCTTTAAAGAATGGCTAACTGCTCAATTCCAAATGAAAGATTTAGGTGAAGCAAAATTTGTTCTAGGGATCCAAATTATAAGGGATCAAAAGAACAGATCACTAACCTTGTCTAAGGCATCCTATATTGACAAAGTGTTTGTCAGATATTCGATGCAAAATTCCAATAAGGGTTTGTTACTTTTCAAGTATTGAATTATCTTGTCTAAGGAAAAGTGTCCTAAGAAACCATAAAAGGTTGAGAAGATCAGACAAATTTCCTATGCATCTGCAATGGGTAGCCTTATGTATGCCATATTTTGTACTAGACCCGAAATCTGTCATGAAGTGTGAGTGGTCAGTAGATATCAATTCAATCCAAGATTTGATCACTGGACAACAGTTACAGTTATTCTCAAGTATCTTAGGAGAACGAGAAACTATATGTTTGTGTATGGTGCTAAGGATTTGATTCTTATATGATACACTGACTCTGATTTTCAGACTGATAAGGATTCAAGGAAATCCACATCAGAATCAATGTTCACTCTGAATAGAGGAGTTATAGTATCGCACAACATTAAGCAATGTTGTATTGCAGATTACACCATGGAGGTTGAGTATGTAGTTGCTAAAGAAGTTGTTTGGCTAAAAACATTTGTCACAGATTTGGAAGTTGTTCCAAATATTTCCGTGCCCATCACACTTTATTGTGATAACAGTAGTGCTATGACAAACTCCAAAGAGCCTCGTAACCACAAACGTAGAAAGCATATAGAGCGCAAGTATCATCTTATTAGAGAGATTGTGCAACAGGCAGATGTGCTCGTCATAAAGATTGTCTCGGAGCACAATATTGTTGATCCATTTACAAAGACTCTCACAGCTAAAGTTTTTTAGGGTCATCTAGAGGGTTTGGATCTATGAGATATGAGTTGTCTAAGCTAAGGCAAATGGGAGATTTTATTGTGTATATTATATGCTCTAGTTTATTGTATCGTATATTGATAATTTACTTTGCATTGTATATTGATACTTTACTTTCCGAATCGTCTTTTATTGTATTTTTTTATATATCTCACTAGCTTTAGATAAATGGGAGATTGTTGGGATTGATGTCCTAAATCTAGTGTATCTTATGGTTTGTAGTTTTGTTAACAAAAATTATTTATCTAATAAAATAAGAGGTACTTTATTTGACATTTAGACAACATTAATTCAATCCGATAAACTGAGATCCAAGGTTACATGATATCATTTGAATTGTATGTTGTTGACATATAGGTGGTTCATGTTCAAGTAATAACCTAAAAGGTCTGTAGTAAATGGATGAACAATGTGGCGCTACACCCTATCCAGTCCGATAAGGGTTTGGTCATAGTTGGACTATGACGTATTATTCATTATAGGGATCAATGGTACATAAGAAGTTTGATGTAACTACAAGGGAAAAATAGTAATTTTGCCCTTGCTGTACTTACGAGCACTTTGTGAAGGGTCATCGCACTGTTGACTGGTTATATCCAATGAACCCAGGAATATATATGAAGTGTGATGAGTGCAACTGTTGGTTTTTAATGGAGTGTTCGACAGTTAATGGATGTTGAATAATTTTATTAATGGTAATTTTATTAAAGGATTTTAATTAATTATTCAAGTACCATTGGGGCATCAATCAACAGGGCCATGAGGTTCTCTCTATAGCTCAATAGAGATTTATGATCATCAATTTTGGGTTAATTTAAATTGTTTAAATTAATTGAGAGAATTAATTATATGTGATATAATTAATTTTACTTAATTATATATGATATAATTGCTATAATGTATTTGATACATTATAATATAGAGTTTATTTGAGAGGAAATAAAATTTGACTATGATTCAAATATTAGTTATATAAATTGGATTCATATAATTGAATTTAATATAAATGAGATCTATATTAAATACCATTGATGAGAGAATTAAAACTATAGGTTCTATTGTATATGATATAATATTAAACCATAGATTATATATATATATATATATATATTATATATATATATATATATATATATTAATTATAAGTTAGTTATTATATATATATTTATTTATTAAAATTTATTTATTTATTATTTATTAATTTTAATTTTTTTAAATTTAGGGAGGGAAATAACTTCCCTCCCCTAATCTCTCTCAACTCATGTAACTAATTAGAGGTTACATGAAATTTTTTGGTGTGGTTTTCTTTTTTTACAAAAAAAAAAAAAAAAAAAAAAAAAAAAAACATAGATCGATTGAGTAGCATTCTATGCAATTTCCCCAAAAATTCTCCCTCTCCTCCCAATCTCCCTCTTTTCCAAAATTGACAAAGCCTACACAACTCCTATATTTTCATCCCAAAGGAGAATACAAGAACCTCCAATTGGTGGTGGCCATTTGGATCGATTGAGGGTTTTGAGTTCATGACAGTACGTGACTATTTGAGTTCATGACAGTACGTGACTAACTTTAGAGAAGAGGAAATTTGTGAAGAAGATCAAATCTTCCAAGGTAAGGGTTATTAAGCCCTAATTAATTTTCATTTTCTTAATTTGTTAACACGCTGTAAATTTTCTTTTTTTGCATAATATTGTTGTTGTAATTTTGCATTTTTTGGAAAACCAAAAATTGGGACAAATCACGTTTTCGCTCAAGTTCTTCATAGGTTCCTTCAATTGGAATCAGAGCATGGTTTTGGTCCCAATTTTTTTGTTTTTCCAGAATTGATTTACAGGTTAATAGTGGGCGCCCATTCTTTAAAAGTATTTCATGTGATTAATGTTTTAGGGATTGGCCATTTAGATTTAATGCTTTCAATTTAAAATTTTGTTTGTAAAGACCTGTGTTTTGGGCATAACTTTGGCAATCAAGTCTATAATTTACTGTTTTTGAGTTGCTCGTGCTGTTTCCAATGAGTTTCTGGAGAAAACGAGCCTCAAATCAGAGGAAGAACGAACGAAATCGTGAATATACAGTGTTGACTATACTGCAACGTTACAACATTGTGTCCTAACATTGCAACGCTGCGATGAGGAAGAGCGCTTTGTTCTTTTCGCATTGCAACGCTAGGCACAACATTGCAACTCTCCGATACGAAAAGAACAAACCAATTCTCATCCGGTTTAGTTCATGGCTCGATTGGTTCGCATCTGGTTTGATTGTTTCGATCGTTTTGGGTCCGGTACGAGTGCTAGGCGGTTCGACTTGAGCAATTTAATGCCGGGTTCACTTGTTGCGATTTGGTTGACTATTATTTTGTAATAGTTTGATTTTTTTCTAATTAACTAAATTAATATGAATGTTATATTAAATTAATTAATTGTTTAGGTGTCCAATCCCAGTCCAATAAATTAATATGAATGTTATATTAAATTAATTAATTGTTTAGGTGTCCAATCCTGGTCCAATAATTTTTTTTCATTATGCATTTGATGTATGATTATTATTCATTATTATATGTCAAAATATATGCCATATAGTAAAAATCCAACCATAGGTTATACATATTTCATGCATCATTTATATTATAAATGTAATAATATATAGTTGTGTGATTTTATTTTTATAGCATGCTCATGCATCATACAATATAAATATAATAGTATATGCATACATGCATGAATAACATTTCCATGCACCATTTATATTATAAGAGTTATGATATATAGTTTGAATGTATGGATGGTTGTATATTATTAATTATTTCATTGTTTTATTATATAAATGTTATATAAGTTTAGTAATGAAATGGAACTGCATGAAGCATGACACTACTTTAGGTAATTTTATAAATTTTATATTTTTCCTAAGTGTATCGATGAATGCAATAGAATGATTTTAATTGGTTTCATTTCTTTAATAAACGTTATAATTAAATGAAATTAGAAATTAAAATCAATAATTCAAAATTACATGCAAACCAAAAGTTAAAATCATTTTTTAAAATAGTTTTAAAATATGATTCACATAGACCTAAGATTACATTTCTAATAAAATTAGAAATTAAGTTTAATATTTTAATCAGTTTAATAGGATTAAATTGATACTAATTAAAAGATTAAATTTTGTAGCAAATGTATCTATAAGGGACTTTTTGTCTGAGGCTAGTTCTGTCTAGGCTAGGGTATTTAAGATTTGAGAGCATGGTCACTACACATCAAATCATGTAATCAATGCACGCATTGTTTGAGTGAATGTTCTCACAATTCAAGCAAAGTGGGGTTGATGACGATAAAACCAATAATGCCAGCTCCCTAAATAAACTCCAATCCATATTGACAATCAAGGGACAAATAGAGAAAGCAAATGTTACCAAATTTAGTGATGTTTATTAACGAGATTCTTCCTCTGAAATGAAACTTGGAGTTTATGATATGGGTTTAGGAGCAGATCCCACTACTCTTTAGAAAATGAAGAACTCCGGTGAAAATAAATCTGATTTATTTTTCTTGTAGACGTGCTTAGTATAGAATGCTGATTATACTAGATAGTTTATTCAGGAGCTACTAATCACGTATGTTCTTCCTATTAGGGATTTAATTCGTAGAGACAATTGGTAGTTGGAGATATGATTCTTAGAGTCGATACTGGTGATACCGTTTCAGCTGTTTCCATAAGCAGGCTTAATTTATTTTTCGACAAGAAACGATATATGTTATTGGATGACGTGTATGTAGTTCTCAATATCAAGACGAACTTAATTTTTGTTTCTTGTCTAATTGAACAAAACTATTCCCTATCCTTCTCTGAAAATAAAGTGTTTATTTTTAACAATAGAATGGAGCTAGGCTTTGGTTCAATGAAAAATAACTTGTATGTACTAAAGCCGTTAGTTACAAAAGTCGTCCTAAATATTGAAATGTTCAAAATAGCATCAACTGCTAAAAGACCAAGAATTTCTCCTAAAAAAATGTCCACCTTTAACATCTAAAGTTAGGTCACATTAACTCAATAGGATTGAGAGATTGGTGAAAAGCGGACTTCTAAATGGTTTAAAAGAAAACTTTTTATCTGTATGTGAATCATGCCATGAAGGGAAAATGACAAAATGACATTTTACTGGAAATTGTTATAGAACCACAGATACCTTAGAGCTTATACATTCATATCTTTGTGGTTTAATGATTGTAAGAGCAAGAGAAGGGTATGAATATTTCATCTCTTTCATAGATGTAAAGGAAATCTTAAACAAGAGTGCCTATGAGTGGAAGCGGATCTTTCCAATTTCATTGTGATAGAATTTCCACACAAACATTCTAACAAATAGATATGCATTGAAAACACTAATTACTGACATGCTTTAAAAGATAAATATAAAAGACTGAGAGAACGTGCCAGTTGAAGACTTTATTCAATAGAACTCGGTCCAACGTGAACAAACTTCTCTCGTTCCTTCTCGTCCAGCAAGCAGCCGCCTAGCAACACCACGATCAGCAGCGCACGAACAACAAGCAACCGAGGACGACACCACCACTTGAAGCTCTAAGTATTCTCGGAGTGAGAATCCGAAGGGTGGACTTTGATGGAATTGGTAGAGGGGAGAAGGAAAAATGATCGTGTACTATGAACAAGCAAGTGGGAGAAAAGGGAAGAGTATCATATAGTCGGGTGTGCTTGATCGTTTAGAGCAGGGTACACGATTGTGTAGTAAACACTAAACGATCGTCTATCAAAAGGTAAGCGATCGTTTAGTTACGCTTTGCACGCTAAGCGATCGTCTAGCAAAGGTAAATGATCGTTTAGATAATCGCAGGCGACCATTTAGCTACACAGGTGTGCGATTGTTTAGGAAGGCGGGTGCTATCATATAGGCTCTCAACACTAAGAGATCGTCTAGATTCACACTGTGAGCAAATTTTCTTATCTTCGCGTAACCCTTGCAAAATGAAAATAATTTTCATTTTATTCTTCAGTTACAAGAACTGAAATGAACTTCCTACTTTTGCACGAATTCAGAGAAAAACTCGGCCAATTATCTCATAACCCCCTAATTAATTAAATAATGAATATAATCATATTATATTATTAACCTATAGTTTCATATCATATATCAACTATAATGTTTTCTACTCTACTTGATATAAATCATATTTATATCCAATTTCTTCCAATAACCGCCTAATTAATTAAACAATGAATATAATCATATTATATTCTTAACCTATAGTTTCATATCATATATCAACTATAATATTTTATAATCTACTAGATATAAATCATAATTATATCCAATTTTCTCCAAAATAATGTATCTCATACATTTAGTCAGTTATATCATATATAATTAACTAGTTCAATTATATCATATATAATCGAACTCCCTCTTGTCAATTTGAATATTTCAAACTGACCCAAAAACTGATTCTCAACTTTTATCCAAGCTACCAAAGGGACCTTATTGACCTATCGTTCGAAGCTCCAATGGTACATGAATAGCTATCTAAACTCTTTAGCCATGAGATCCACCATCCGTTAACTGCCAGGCATTCCACTAAAAACCGACATCCGAACTCTTCTTACCACAAATATACTTTTGTGTTCATTGGATATAACCAATCATGAGTACGATAAACCTTCACAGATACTCGTAAGTACAGCTGGGCCAATTTACCATTTTGCCCTTGTAGTTACATCTCACTCCTTAAGTACCACTGATCCCTCTAATGAACAATACATCATAATCCAATTATGTGTGAACACTTATCGGGCCAAGAGAATGTGTGTGGCACCGCATCGTTTAAGCCCTAGAATCAGTCCTTAAGGGAGCTATCTATCTACTTACCCTTACTTCGGGGAAGGAGTGAATTCCATCTTGTGTAGTTCAGTTTCCAGCTCCCAAATCAGACGAATCCCCAAAGTGGTATGTTTGAGTCGGCAGCCTGGCCACTCGCACCCATGCAAATAAAAGGATCTTCCTTAATGGTAAGAGTTCCCAACTGACTAACGATTGAGGTCATGTTACCTATGGTCATCCTAGTGAAGTGAAGTCTTTGTCATGAACGGTGTTATATAACAAGACGTTAACACTTCGTGGTCTGGTCCTATACAAACTTTTTGTATAGGACGCCTCCGCTCGCATGTGCCTTACACAAATGATCAGGATCAAATTATCTGTGGCAAGTCACAACACTTGTAACTATTCCACAAAGCGGGCCGCATACGTAGCATTACCACGATAAGGTTTCCATCCTATATCCATATACTACATACCATTTTGGTTATCACTTTAGACATGATCCACTTGTATGTCACCACAAACATGCTTCAGTTACATCAAGACAACAAGGGATTTTAGTTTATTGGTTTGTGGTAAAGCAAATAAAACATTCAGATGAGCAAAATCAAGAAGTGAAGTAAAATATCATATATTATACATCACAAGCGTTCGTACAAACTGTTTACAAATGGCAGGACACGAGACTTTAGGGCATCAACCCCAACAAGATGATTATTCTAGATATGGGTATCTATACCTAATGCAACACAAGTTTGAAGCACTTCAAAAGTTCAAGGACTAAGAGACTAAGGTCGAAATCTTGTTAGGTAAAAAGAAAAAAACATCACGATCTGATCGTTGTGGAGAGTATATGAACTTAAGATTCCAGCTATATGATAGAACATGGAATTACATCCCAACTCTCAACCCCTGATACACCTCAACAGAATGGTGTATCGGAAAGGAGAAATAGAACCCTGTTGGACATAGTTTGGTCTATGATGAGTTATGCTCGATTTCCTCACTCGTTTTGGGAAAATGCAGTAGAGACTGTTATTTACATCTTTAACAACGTTCCCTCAAATAGTGTTTTTGAATCACCTTTGAGTTATGGAGAGGTCGTAAAGATAGTTTACACCACTTCAGAATTTGGGGATGTCCAGCCTATATGCTAATGACAAATCCCAAGAAGTTGGAACCTCGCAAGAGTATGCCTATTTGTAGGCTACCCCAAGGAAACGAGATGTAGGTACTTCTTTGATCCAGGTGAGAATAAAGTATTTGTATAAAAAAAAATGCTACCTTCTTGGAAGAAAACCACATGAGGGACCATAAACAACAAAGTAAAAAAGTTTTAAGTGAAATTTCTATGAATCTACTGAGACTTCAACAAGGGTTGTTGAAAAGGCTGATACATCAACAAGAGTTGTTGATATTAGTTCATCTAGTCATACATATCCATCTCAAGAGTTGAGATTGCCTCGACATAGTGGAAGGGTTATGAAGCCACCTATACGTTACATGGGTTTAATTTAACATAAGCCCAAGACATCATAACCGATAATGGTGTTGAGGATACATTTTCTTATAAACAAGCAATGGAAGATGTTCATGAGGATGAATTAATCAAAGCCATGAATCAAAAAATGGAATCTACGTATTTCAATTCCGTTTGGGAGCTTGTAGACCAACCCAATGGGGTAAAACTGTTGAGGTTGATGTCCTAAACTCTCGTAGGGTCCTGTAGTTTGTAAACATCAGTATGAATAAACGTTTGTGATGTAATAATATGAGATATTTTCTTCACTATTTTCTATAAAATATGAGATATTTTATTTTCATTCACCACAAACCAATAAACTAAGATCCCTGGTTATCGTTGTAACTTAAGCATGTATGTGGAGACATACGAGTGGATCATGCTATAAGTGATAACCTAAATGGTCTTTAGTATATAGATATAGAAGGGAAACCTTATCTTAGTGACACTACGGAAACGGCCCGCTTTGTAAATAGTTACAAGTGTTGTGACGTGCTACAGATGGTCTGATCCTAATCATTCATGTGGAGACATGCAAGAAGAGGTGTCCTATAAAAAAAAGTTTGTATAAGACCGGACCACAAAGTGTTTAGTCCTGTTATATAACGCCATTCATAACAGAGACTTTCATTTCACTAGGATGACCATAGGTAAAATGATCTTAATACTGAGTGAGTTCGTAACTTCTGCCTATGAGGGCGGTCCTTTGATTTGCATGGGTGCGAGTGGCCAGATTGCCGACTCAAACCTACCACTTTTGGGATTCGTCTGATTGGGGAGCTGAGAACTTAGCTACACAAGAGGGAATTCACTCATTCCCCGAAGCAGGGGTAAGTAGATAGATTGCTCCCTTAAGGGTTGATTCTGGGGCTTGAACGATGTGGCGCCACACATCTTCTCATGGCTCGAGAGGTGTCCATTCATAGTAGGACTATGATGTATTGTTCATTAGAGGAATTAGTGGTACTTAAGGAGTTAGATGTAATTACAAGGGCAAAACGGTAAATTGGCCCAACTGTACTTATGAGCGGTATGTGAAGGGTTATCGTACTATTGATTGGTTATATCCAATGGACACAAAAATATATTTGTAGTAAGAAGAGTGCAGTTGTCAGTCTTTAATGGAGTGCTCGACAGTTAACGGATGGTGGATCTCGTGATTAAAGAGTTTAGTCAGCACGTACGGTTGGAGCTTCAAGCTACAGGTTCTTAAGGTCCCCTTAGTAGCTCAATGAATTCAAGTTGAGAATCAGTTTTTGGGTCAGTTTGAAGTGTTCAAATTGACAAGAAGGAGTTTGATTATATATGATATGATTAAACTGGTTCAATTATATGTGATATAATTGATATGATATATGAGATACATTAATTGGAGGATTTTGATATAAATATGATTTATATTGAATAAATGAGAAAGGAACTATGGTTTAAATGTTACATATGATGTGATATTAAAACTATAGGTTATAAATATAATATGATAAGTTAGTTATTATATGTGTTTATAATTAAAACAATTATATGATAATTGTGGGTAGTTTCTCCTTTAACCGTGTGTGAAAGTGGGAGGTTATGTTCAACTTTTATAACTGAAGGATAGAATGAAAATTTTTTTCATTTTTAAAAGACATCACTTCATTAAGAGCGTTACCAATCGTTTAGCTGATTAGAGACTACACGACAGCCTTCTAAGCGACAGCCTAAACGATCGCATAAGTGTCTTTCTCTAAACGATCGTGTAAAGTGATTTACTAAACGATTGTGTGCCTAGCGAGTTTCTCTAAACAATCATGTAAATGATCAAGCCTATTTTACTAAACGATCATGTACCTCCGAGTTTTACTAAACGATCAAGCACACAAAGTCTATACGATAGACAGTTCATTCTCCCACTTGCTTGGTCGTTTGGTTCGATCGTTTACTTGCCTCCATCCCTCTCCCAAATCCAACAGAGCCCACACCTCCTAGATTCTCACTCTGAGAATACCAAGATTGCTGAGTGGTGGTGTCCAAGAGGTTGCTTGTTCGTGGAGAAGATTGTTTGTGACCATTAGGCAATTGAGTAGGCGATCTGGGCTAAAGAGAGAGATTGTTGTCCAAGTTCTTCACAAGAGCGAGATATCAGTAGAAGAAGAGTTCTTCGAAGGTATGTCTTTCGTTCCTTTTGTATTTAATTTCTAAAGCATGTCATAATTTGATCTAAGATGCATAACTAGTTTGTATGTTTATGATTACCTTTAATTCTGTCACAATGGATTTGGATCGATTGTGCTTCCACTCATGGGTTCTCTTTGATAAGAGTTCCTTCAATTGGTACCAGAGTCAGGTTCTCATATTCCAAATCCATTTATGTATAGAATAGCATTTACATTCTTGGTGGGTGTAAACATGTCTACATTCTGTTTGTGTTAAATATGTTTGTGGATATGGATTAATGGAGTTTCTGGGATGATTGCCTCTAGTTGTTGAATTCTTTTACATATTCAAGTTAATTGTAAGGGCCCCTGTGTTTTTGGGCATATTAACTTGCTATCGAGTATGTAATTCAAAGTGTTTGAGTCAGTTTGAATCACTCGTGATGAAGCTCTGAGGCATGGTGATGTCCATTACTTCAAGGAATAAGAAGACCAAGCATTAATCGTGTAAACGATGGGGTAAGCGATCGTTGAGTACAGGATACTCGGTAATAAGGTAGACACGCCGCACTAAACAATCATGTAGGTCATCATGCTTCATCGCATAGTCACTGACTACACGATCGTGAGATAAATGTTACTGAGCACTTGTTATTCTATCGTCTAGACGATCATGCCTCATAGTATAGTAGTCGTCTAAACGATCGTTTAGACTTGTGTTGTTTAAATTTAGTGCGGTAAATGATCGAGTAATCTTCATGCTTCATCACATAGTCAATGGTACTCGATCGTAGCTAAGCGATCATGGTTACTCGCCCATTTTACTAAACGACCAGGAAGAAGTCTTCGCCCAAGCTGTTCAAGACCCGGTTTGCTTGTGAACCGGTTTTCTTGATGGTTTTATGTAATAGATAGAATTTAATTTTCGATTTTTGAGGCTAATCATCCTGGTCCATTAATTTTGGTGAATGTACATAAGATGTATGTTTTATTATGTCACATTATATGCCATATAGTTGAAATCCCACCTTAGGTTATGCATTTGTCATGCATCATCTCTATATTGTAAGAGTTATGATACAGTAGTTTGCATGATTAAATTACTCAAGAGCATGTTCATCTATCATATAATATAAGAGTTATATTTATGCATGCATTAAGCACATTCATGCATCATCTTTATATTATAAGTGTTAAGTATAAAGGTGGATGGAAGTATGTATGCTTAGTTCATTACCAAGTATATAGGAGTTATGTATAGTAATTAATGGACATTGCATGAAGCATGACACATAGGTTAAATTTATAAATGTTAGAAATACTTAGTTTTGCTTAGCAATGGGAATGGTTTTGGTTGTTGCTTTTATAAGTGGTTTAAGGGAAATTAGAACTAAAATCAATAAGAAAGACATGCATGTGAACTTAGGCTTGAATCATGTTTTAAAAGAGACTTAAAATTTGATGGAGATGGACCTAAGATCACGATTCTAATGAGATTAGAAACCTAAGGTTTAATCTTTTAATCAGTTAAATAGGATTAAATTGACTAATAAAAGATTAAATATGTAGCAAATCTATCTATAAGGGACTTTTTGTCTGAGGCGGGTTCTATCTAGGTTGGGGTACTTAAGTTGATGGAAACGGAACACCCCTACCTAGGAACCAACATGGAAAGGTGAATTAGATAGATTTGATGCATGCATGCAAATTTGAGGATAGTCCATTAAAGAGTTTAATGGGACTTGATATGAACTTGTTTAATATCAAAGATAAGAGTTGTTTTTTAGCAAATTAAACACACTTCAGATAAAATCAGTAGCTAGATGATCTAAGTTAATGAACCCCTAGGTAGAACATTCAATGGGAGGTACTTGGGATATATGATACTTCACTTAAAACATTTCTCCCTTTATGTTCACACTGTGAGATCTAGCAATGGCCTCGAGGCACACTGGGAATGTCCCCCTAAAGGATGGTGTTTGGGTAGATCAATACCAAGGTGGATGGAGAGAATGTTCATAGTAAGTAGAAGCGAGAGGTGTGACAACATCTCCCATGCTCTCTCTCATTAGGTTGGATAACATTTTTGTGCATCGCCTCGAGGCACCCTGGGAGTGTCCCCCTAAAGGATGGCAGTTTTGCATGACTCTTTTTCTGATCTTCTGTAAAGGATAAGGTCGCTTTAGTCACTTATCCTAATTTTTTTTTCCCTATGGTAGGCATATTAAGGCGGGACTCTAGGACCGAAAATGAGGGGCTACACTTACGTGGAATTGTTAAAGGTTAACAGTTTTGGACCAAAAAATGGTGACTGTTAAAGTCAGTTACAAGAGTTCTTTCTGTCTAATGGTTGAGAATGTCTCATCCCAGTGAAGGGGCATCTGATCACCCCATCCGTGACTTTTGTCATGCCAAGTTTAGGCATAATTGTGAAATAACGTCTTTTCATTTAGCGTATATGGAAACTATTTTGCTAAAACTAAAATTGGTGTTAAAAGTGGTAATGCATAAACTTATTAAGTTTGTTCTTTTTTCAGCAACGTAAAAATGACTACAACCACATTAGCTCTATTAAGTGTTGATAAGTTGACTGGCGAGAATTACGCTAGTTGGAAACACACGATAACTATAATACTGTTCATCGATGACCTTAGGTTCGTCCTTATGGAGGAGTGTCCTCCAATTCTGACTCAAAACGCCACTCGAAATGTTCTAGATGCATATAAGAGATAGACACGAGCGAACAAGAAGACCCGAGCTTATATTTTGGCCAGTCTAAATGACATTTTGGCCAAAAAGCATGAGCCTATAGTCTTAGCGCGTGAGATCATGGAGTACCTGCGGGGAATGTGTGGACAACCATCTCGACAGCTCAAACACGAAGCTCTGAAATGCATCTTCAAATCCAAAATAGAAGAGGGTACATCTATTCGAGAACAAATTCTGAACATGACGGTCCACTTCAATGTGGCAGAGATGAATGGGTCACTCGATGATGAGGGCAGCCAGGTTAGCATCATTCTGCACTCGTTGCCAGATAGCTTCCTACACTTTGTCAGTAATTCTATACTGAACAAAGTAGTCTATACCCTTACAACTCCCCTCACGAGTTGTAGACATTCCAATCCTTACTGAAAAGTAAGGTGAAGAAGAGAGGTGAGGCAAATGTTGTTTCATCTTCAAAGAAGTTCCATCGGGGTTCGACCTTATAAACTAAGTCTGCACCTTCTACTTCTAACACTTCCAAGTGGAAGAAGAAGAAGGGTGGTAAGGGCAAGCGGAAGGAACCTGCTAACCCACAACTTGTCACTCAGCGGGGAAGACGACTAGTGTCAGTTGACAAAGGAAAATGTTTCCATTGCAACAAGGATGGGCACTGGAAGCAGAACTGTCCTCTCGGGTTGAAGGAAAACAAGAAGGCTAAGGCCAAGGCAAAATAAGATAAATATAATTTACTAGTTTTGGAAACTTTTTTCGCAGAGAATGATGATTTTGCCTGAATTATTGACTTTGAGGCCACTAATCACATTTGTTCTTCTTTCAAGGGGATTAGATCCCGGTCGCAACTTGAGGCTAGTGAGATGACGATGCGAGTAGGCATAGGGCACATCGTCTCAATTGTGGCAATGAGATGACTCCAGTTTACTTTACAGAAGAACTTTATCATTTTGAATGATGTCTATGTTGTTCCCGAGTTAAAGCAGAACTTAATTTCTATAAAGTGTTTGATTAAATGTAAATACAACCAACTTTTCGGTGAATAAACTGTTTATTCTGAAAGATGGTGTTGAGATTTGTTCAGCAAAACTGGAAAATAATTTGTATATGCTAAGGCTATTAGCAACGAATTCCCTCCATAACATAGAGATTTTTAAAACTATCGTAAATCAAAATAAAAGACTTAAGGCTTTTCCTAAGGAAAATGCCTAACTTTGGCACCTTCTATTAAGGCACATCAATCTCAATATGATTGAGAGGTTGGTGAAGAATGGACTTCTAAGCGAGGTAGAGGAAAATTCTTTACCTGTGTGTGAGTCATGCCTTGAAGGTAAGATGACTAAAAGACCTTTTATTGAAAAAGGTTATCGAGCAAATGAGCCTCTAAAGTTAGTGCATTCAGACCTTTGTGGTTCAATGGATGTGCGAGCCAGGGAAGGCTATGAGTATTTCATCACTTTTACTGATGATTACTAGGTATGGATATGTTTATTTGATGCAACAGAAGTCAGAATCCTTTGAAAAGTTCAAAGAGTTCAAGGCTGAAGTTGAAAACACATTAGATGGACGGATTAAAACACTTCGATCAGATCGGGGTGGAGAGTTTTTGGATCCGGAGTTCCAAAACTTTATGATAGAACATGGAATCGTTTTCCAACTCCCAATGCCGGGTACACCTCAATAGAATGGTGTATCAAAGAGGAGAAATAGAACCCTGTTGAACATGGTTCGTTCGATGATGAGTTACACTTCCTTACCGAACTCGTTTTTGGGATTTGCAGTGGAGACTGCAACTTATATCCTCAATTGTGTTCCTTCCAAGAGTGCTAGAACACCTTTGGAGTTGTGGAACGGGCGTCAAGCTAGTTTGCACCACTTCCGCATATGGGGTTGCCAGCACATGTGCTTGAGGCCAATTCAAAGAAACTAAAACTACGTTCGAGGTTATGTCTATTTATAGGCTACCCCAAAGGTACACGAAGGGGTTACTTTTATGATCCTAAGGAAAACAATGTGTTTGTGTCGAAAAACGCTACCTTCCTGGAGGAGGATCATATGAGGGAGCACAATCCACGTAGTAAAATCGTGTTACGTGAACTTTCCAACGGTTCTGCTCCATCAACAAGAGTTGTTGATGGTATTTCATCTGGTAGGTCAGAACCACCTCAGGAGTTGATGAAACCTCGACGTAGTGGGAGGGTTGCGAACCCACCTATTTGTTATATGGGTTTTATTGAAATCTTGGCTATGGTAGCCAATGGCGAAGTTAAGGATCCGTTGTCTTATCAGAAGGCAATGGAGGATGTTGACCGGGATGAATGGGTCAAAGCCATGGATTTCGAGATGGAATCTATGTACTTCAACTAAGTATGAGATTTTGTAGATCAACCTGATAGAGTAAAACCTATAGGTTGTAAATGGATCTACGAGAGGAAACGGTGTGCCGATGGGAAGTTGCAAACCTTCAAGGCTAGACTTGTGGCAAAGGGTTATACCCAGGTGGAGGGAGTCGACTATGAGAAGACTTTCTCACTTGTTACCATGTTGAAGTCTATCCGCATCCTCCTATCCATTGCCTCATATTATGACTATGAGATATGGAAAATGGATGTCAAAACTGCCTTTCTGAATGGTAATCTTGAGGAGACCATTTATATGGTGTAGCCCGAGGGATTCATAGCCTAAGATCAAGAGCAAAAAGTTTGCAAACTGAATCGGTCCATTTATAGACTAAAACAGGCGTCTCGATCTTGAAACCTTCGATTTGATACTGCAATCAAATCGTATGGCTTTGACTAAAACATTGATGAACCTTGTGTCTACAAGAACATCATCAACAGTTCAGTAGTTTTCATAGTGTTGTGGTAGACGATATCCTAATCATTAGGTATGATGTAGGTTTACTAACATCAGTTAAGAACTGGCTAGTGACCCAATTTCAAATGAAAGATTTGGGAGAGGCTCAGCTTGTTCTTGGTATTCAGATCTTTCTGGATTAAAAGAACAAAATGCTAGCACTGTCTCAGGCATTATACATTGACAAGATGTTGCTCAAGTACATGATGTAGAACTACAAAAAGAGTCTACTGCCTTTTCGGCATGGAGTTACTTATCTAAGGAAATGTGTTCTAAGGCACCTCAAGAGGTTGAGGAGATGAGACGGGTCCCCTATGCATCTGTCGTTGGCAGTTTGATGTATGCGATGCTGTGTACTAGACTGGATATCTGCTACGCTCTTGGGATAGTCAGTAGATATCAGTCTAATCCAGGACAGGGTCACTGGACCGCAGTCAAGAACATCCTCAAGTATCTTCAGAGAACGAGGGATTACATGCTCGTGTATGGATCTAAGGATTTAATCCTTACTGGATACACAGCCTCTATCTTTCAGACTGATAAGGATTCTCAGAAATTCACTTCAGGTTCAGTGTTCACTCTTAACGAGAGAGCTATAGTATGGCGAAGCACTAAGCAGGGGTATACTACTGACTCTACGATGGAAGCCAAGTATGTAGTGGCTTGTGAAGCTTCTAAGGAGGTTTTTTGGCTCAAGAAGTTCCTCACTGATCTAGAAGTTGTTCCAGACATGTCTAGGCCCATCACCCTTTACTGTGATAATTGTAGTGTTGTGGTGAACTCCAGGGAGCCTAGGAGTCACAAGCGCGGCAAACATATAGAGTGAAAGTATCATCTCATCCACGAGATAGTGCATCAATGGGACGTGATAGTCACAAAGATCGTTACGGAGCACATTGTTGCTGACCCATTTACGAAGGCTCTCACGGCTATAGTTTTTTAGTGTCACCTTCAGAGCATGGATCTACGGGACCGGTTGAGGCTGGACTAGGACAAGTAGGAGATTTTTGTACTGGCCTTAGTGCCCTAGTTTATTGTTCTGTACTTGTTGTTATCTTGTACACCCACTCGTTTTAGGACAAGAGGGAGATTGTTGGGGTTGATGCCCTAAACTCCCGTAGGGTTCTATAGTTTGTAAACACATGTATGAACAAACGCTTGTGATGTAATAATATGAGATATTTTCTTCACTATTGTCTATGAAATATGAGATATTTTATTTGCATTTACCACAAACCAATAAACTAAGATCTCTGGTTGTCGTTGTAAATTAAGCATGTATGTGAAGACATACGAGTGGATCATGCTTTAAGTGATAACCTAAATGGTCTGTAGTATATGGATATTGGAGGGAAATTTTATCCTGGTGATACTATGATACGGCTCTCTTTGTAGATAGTTACAAGTGTTGTGACATGCTACAGATAGTCTGATCCTAATCATTCATGTGGAGACATGCGAGCGGAGGTGTCCTATACAAAGGAGTTTGTATAAGACCGAACCACGTAGTGTTTAGTCTCGTTATATAACACCGTTCATGATAGAGACTTTCATTTCACTAGGATGACCATAGGTAACATGACCTTAATACTGAGTGAGTTGGGAACTCCTGCCTATGAGGGCGGTCTTTTGATTTATATGGGTGCGAGTGGCCAGATTGCCGACTCAAACCTACCACTTTGGAGATTCGTCTGATTGGGGAGTTGGGAACTTAGCTATACAAGATGAAATTCACTCCTTCCTCAAAACAAGGGTAAGTAGATAGATTGCTCCCTTAAGGACTGATTCTGGGACTTGAACGATGTGGCGCCACACACCTTCTCATGGCCCGAGAGGTGTCCACTCATAGTAGGACTATGATGTATTGTTCATTAGAGGAATCAGTGGTACATAAGGAATTAGATGTAACTACAAGGCCAAAACGGTAAATTGGCCCAACTATACTTACGAGTGGTATGTGAAGGATTATCGTACTGTTGATTGGTTATATCCAATGGACACAGAAATATATTTGTAGTGAGAGGAGTGTAGTTGTCAGTCTTTAGTAGAGTGTTCGGCAATTAACGGATGGTGGATCTCGTGATTAAAGAGTTTAGTCAGCTATTTACATACCGTTGGAGCTTCAAGCTACAAGTCCATAAGGTCCCCTTGGTAGCTCAATGGATTCAAGTTGAGAATCAATTTTTGGATCAGTTTGAAGTATTTAAATTGACAAGAAGGAGTTTAATTATATATGATATGATTAAACTGGTTCAATTATATGTGATATGATTGATATGATATATGAGATACATTAATTGGAGGATTTTGATATAAATATGATTTATATTGAATAAAGAAGAAAGGAACTATGGTTTAAATGTTATATATGATGTGATATAAAAACTATAGGTTATAAATATAATATGATAAGTTAGTTATTATATTTATTTATAATTAAAATAATTATATGATAATTTTGGGTGGTTTCTCCTTTAACTGTGCGTGAAAGTGGGAATTTATGTTCAGTTTCCATAACTGAAGGATAGAATGAAAAATGTTTTCATTTTGAAAAGACATCGCTTCATTAAGAGCATTACCAATCGTTTAGCTGATTAGAGACTACACGATAGCCTTCTAAGCGACAACCTAAACGATCGTGTAAGCACCTTTCTCTAAACGTTCATGTAAAGTGATTTACTAAACGATCACGTGCTTAGCGAGTTTCTCTAAACGATCGTGTAAACGATCAAGCCTGATTTACTAAATAATCGTGTACCTCCGAGCTTTACTAAACGATCAAGCACATAAAGTCTATGCGATAGATAGTTCATTCTCCCACTTTCTTGGTCGTTTGGTTCGATCGTTTACTTGCCTCCATCCCTCTACCAAATCCAATAGAGCCCACACCTCCTGAACTCTCACTCCGAGAATACCAAGGTTGTTGAATGGTGGTGTTCGAGAGGTTGCTTGTTCGTGGAGAAGATTGTTCGTGACCACTAGACGATTGGGTAGGCGATCTAGGCTATAACAAGAGATTATTGTCCATGTTCTTCACGAGAGTGAAAGATCAATAGAAGAACAATTCATTGAAGGTATGTCTCTCATTTCTTTTATATTTAATTTCTAAAGCATGTTGTAATTTGATCTAAGATGCATAACTAGTTTGTATGTTTGTGAATACCTTTAATTCTTGCACAATGGATTTGGATCGATCGTGCTTCCACTCATGGGTTCTCTTTGATAAGAGTTCCTTCAAAAACCTATAGATTGAAAGTGGATCTACAAGAGAAGAAAAGGTGTAGATGGAAAGGTACAAACCTTTGAAGTTAGACTTGTGGCAAAGGGTTATACCCAGGTTGAAAGAGTGGACTATGAAGAAACTTTCTCGCCTGTTGTCATGTTAAAGTCTATTAGAATTCTCTTGAATGACAATCTTAAAGAGGTCATCTACATAAATCAACTAGAAGAATTCATTGAACAAGATCAAGAGCAAAAAGTTTGCAAGCTTAATCGGTCCATTTATGGGCTGAGAAAAGCATTTCAATCTTGGAATATAAGATTTGATATTGCGATCAAATCTTATGGCTTTGATCAGAATGTTGATGAGCCTTGTGTTTACAAAAAAATCATCAACAACTCAATAGTTTTCCTTGTGTTGTATGTGGATGATATCGTACTCATTAGGAATGATGTAGGTTTTCTGACTGATGTAAAGAAATGGTTGGTCGTCCAATTCCAAATGAAAGATTTGGAAGAGGCATAGTTTGTTCTAGGGATCCAGATCATGAGGGAGAGTAAGAACAAAACGTTGACCTTGTCTCAAGCATCATATATTGACAAGATGCTTGTCAGATATTCGATGCACAATTCCAAGAAGCGTTTATTACCTTTCAGACATGGAATTGTATGATTATAAAACAGTGCCCTAAGACTCCTCAAAAGATTGAGGCAATGAGACGAATTCCCTATGCATCGACTGTTGGTAGCCTTATGTATGCAAAGTTGTGTAACAGACCTGGCACTTGCTATGCAGTAAGGATTGTCAGTAGATATCAATCTAATCAAGGATTAACTCACTGGATAGTGGTCAAAATAACCTCAAGTACCTTCTTACAGGATACACGGACTCTGACTTTTAGACTGATGGGATAAGGATTTGATTCTTACAGGATACACGGACTCTGACTTTCAGACTGATGGGATTCTCTAAAATCCACTCAGGTTCAGTGTTTACTCTAAATGGAGGAGCTATAGTTTGATGGAGCATCAAGCCAAAATAAAGGAAATCAGACATAAGGATTTCCATGAGCAATAGAAGGATCGTTCCAAATTCTGTTCAAAATTGAACACTAATAATTATAGTAAAAAATGGAAACTAACAGGTCATGCAACAACAAGAAATTGCATCATGCTTACTAAGATTGTCAAGGGATAGACTATGTGTACTTTTGAAGAACCATTCTTCCAACTCCCTCGATCGATCTTCAAGTGTTCATAGCACAACAACACAAACCCAACAAACCAGAACAACAGCACGATCACAACAAACATGAACCCAACGAACGGCCTCCAGAACCTCAAAATCAATCGAGTTGAGTGAGGACACCACCACAATGGTTACCTTGGTATTCTCAGTATGAGAATCCAGGAGTTGTGGGATCTATATGAACTTGGTTAGAGGAAGAGATAGGAAGACAATGATCGTGTAGATGATCGAGCAAGTGGGAGATGACACAGTCTATCGTATAAAAGAATGCTCGATCGGGGCACAACGTTGTTGATCCCTTTACAAAGGCCCTCATGACTAAAGTGTTCGAGGGTCACCTGAAGAGTCTGGGTCTGCAGGACATGACATGCGGCATCTAGGGAAAATAGGGAAAATAGGAGATGATACTGGGGTATGCCCTAGTTTATTGTATAGTGTACATTTTTATATTGTATTGTACATTAGTCTCCCGAGTCATTAGGACAAGTGGCAGATTGTTGGGATTGGTGTCCTAATTCACCCGGAGTCTCGTTGTTTTGTAAAGTTACACATTGTTTAATGAATAAAATAATTGTTATTTAATTCTGGCATTTACTCATATCCAATAAACAAAGCTCCTTGGATGCATATTGTAAAATCTATGACTATGCATAATGTTCTTCTGAGTTCTAATTCGTTGTAAAAATAAATAAATTGGGACACGACGCACGCTTCCGCATCAAACCTCACAGTCCTTCACTCCCTTCCTGATTACCTGATAAGAGAACTTCTTTAAGGAAAGAATGAAAGAGAGAAAGAAAAGAATGAATAATTATACTTATAAGAAAGAAGAAAATAATCATCGTGATTAAGAACAACAACAACGATCAACATGACCTCTGCAAACCAAAGCCTCGTACTCTCAAGCGTTTCAATTTCTCAATGGAGAATCATCAAAAGCAATGGAGGATTGAAAACGGAAAAATCCTCAAACAATACTGTTATCAAATAAATTTCAAATTTTGGGATCATCCATCATTTCAAGGCTTTTGTCTTGACAATCAACTTTTCTCCTATCAAAACTGAGGAGTCATCCACTTCTCTAACTACTTACGTCCAAGCTATTGCAAACTCAAACTCTTAAAAGTTATACCCTCAAGCAAAATCTTTAATTATTGACCATCTACATCTACCTCTTACCATAATAAAATCCAAACTTCATATATTATAATTCTTGAGTTGGAATTCCTAGGTAACTCTATTCCTAAAACATTTCAAAAAACATTTTCGTCAAATTTCCATTTTATTCCAAATCATCCACAAAAAACTCATTTATTCTACAAATTTATTTTTATTGATATCGACTTAATTGAAATTGCTCGTAACAGAAACAAAGACGACCCCAATAGAATTACCTTTTCAAATGTTAGGATTCTTCATGTTCTAACTTCAACCAAACTGAATCAAAGTATTTATACCAAAAACAGATCTTCTCATCAATTTCTTCCACAAACTTATTCATATATCGATTATCAAAATGCTTGATACAATATATTTTGGTTAAACAATTTTAATCATTCTTGGTTCATAATGTTTGACAAAACATGTATTCAAAATTTTCCTTTATGGTTTAATGATTGGTGGGATATATTTGACCTTAATGAGGCTATCCTACCATACCAAATTCTTGAAAGTAATAAATACTTTTCAAATAATATTTTCTCAGATTTTTTTGACTTATTTCTATGTTTTTCAAATTATGTTCATTTGGTATGGATCTTTTGCTAGAATTACTCAATCACAGAATCAAATAGAATCTCTCATCTTTTTTAACATACAAAATAAAGTGGTGGAATAAATTTAACACACCTGTTGCTTCAAAAAATATGGTGGAAAAATGTTTGTCCATCTATCACCACAACATGAAGCCAAACCTACAAAAGAGTCAACAATTCTTGGCTCCAAAATCAAGACTAATGACTGCAATGACACAAGTATCAAATGAAGAAGAACTTCATATTATCCTTCAACAAATTTCGTCTCAATCCACTATTAGCCAAGAAGAAAATACATCCAACCTTCAACAAGAAGAGGATGAAAACCAATTTGCAAATTGTATGCATCACATTTACACTAAAACCCAATCTATTGATCCAATTACTAGAAGACAAAATTTCCAATTTGCAAATAAAGACAGTGTTGTACGTGTATCATTTTAGATTTTAAAGTGTCAATGTATTGTACAAGTGTAATTTTAGACTTTAAATGTTATCTTTTGTAAAAGCGTGTCCTACAACCCATGATGTAAAGAATAACTATCATTGTAAAGAATAACGTGTCTTGTTAATGTAATGCATGAAAAGCTTCCCATCCATATATAAAGGAAGCTTAGTATGGATCAAGAGGTAGAAGTCTTTTTCCAGTCTTTTGAGTGTTTTTCCTTGAGAGAAAAAAGAACTTGTATTCTGTTAAAAGTCTTAATAAAAGTTCATCGTTTCTCCATGTACCACCTTGTTGATTCCAACTCCTAAGTACAAAATTTAAGTGAGTTCGTAGCAATTTTTATATTTTCAACATCTACTTTAAATTATGAAATCTTATTTCTTTATTATATTTAGATTTTCCAAAAAAACTTATCTTCATCATTTCTTACGTATTCATCATTTACATATAATTCTATATAATTTTCTATCCATACATTCATCATTTCCCACAATGCCACGTGTCAAGCATGCAAATATCTATATATCCTACTATTAATTAATTCATAAGTTATACCTTCAAGCAAAATCTTTAATTATCGACCATCTTCATCTATCTCTTACCATAATAAAACCCAAACTTCATATATTACAACTCTTGAGCCGGAATCCTAAGTAACTCTATCTATTCCTGAAATAATCCAAAAAATATTTCCGTCAAATTTCTATTTTATTCCAAATTATCCATAAAAAACTTGTTTATATTCTTGTTGATACCGATTCAATTGAAATTGATAACAAAGCCAATGAAATTTCTCATGAATTATATATATATATAGTCTTTTAATAAATTTATTAAAAAAGCGGTTCAGTTCGGTTTCAAATCGATTTTCAGATTTGAAACCGAACCGTGCCGCAATAATTTGATTTGAAAATATATCAAACCGAATCGAACCACATTAATTGGTTTCAGTTTGGTTTTACCGATTTTAATGATCATCCCTAGTTACGAGGGAAAAATAGGAATTCTTAAAAGTTTTGAGGGCAAAAAGGAAAGAGAAAAAATCTTCCTTTATTGCCCCTTAATCTACTATAGATATAGATATATATTAGTTTAAATTTATCATTTTAATTATATTTTTGGTTATTTTTAATATAGTTAAATTTAAAAACTAAATGCATATTTTTTATTATTTGAACATAACTCAAATCAAAATTAAAATTGTGTTTCTTACCCATTATTATTTTAGATCGAAAAACTTAGAGTGTATTTTAGTTAACTTTTCAAGTGTTTGATTGTAAAAATAAGTCATTTTGAAAAAAAAAAAAAAAAAAAAAGAATTTGGTAACCACTCAAAATAGCTTTTGAAACACTTTCAAAATGTATTTTAAACCATTTTTTATCAAAAAAGTTTAAATAAAAATGATTTTTTTAAAAAAAAGAAATTCTCTAACCAATCCAAGCATGTCCTTAATTATGTAAACAATAATAATTAAGTAACTTATAAACAAAACGGAATGAGTATGCTTTTAAAAAGGACTATGTCGAAAATGAAATATGCAATTAATTATAATATGACTAATTTTAAATTGAAATCTGACTTTCTTATCCTTGGATATGAATAAAATGCAATATTTTTTTTAATATGAGATAAATTATGTTGTTTCATTTGAGAGATGTGTCCAATTTATTTTAGATTTCAAAATCTTACAATCAAGTCAAATCATTTATGACATATTCAATTTAGTCTCTATATTAATGATTTCCTTTAAATAGATAATAGAGACGTGAAACAATTTTGGTCTAATTGTTTCTTTTACTTGGTCCAAATTTATAGAAGTTTTTTTTTTCTTTTTCTCTAGACTACAATAAGGTAAGTCATTCAAACTATACATCTTCTAATCGCTAGTTCATATGTATAAATGATAGTTGCGATATGCGTCAAGTTTTTTCTTTCTAAATGATAGAATTAAAGTGAAAATCTCTGTTTATCTCAAATTTCAATTTTAAGGTTTCACAATTTTCAATTGTTGTTTTATTTTTAAAATTTGTTGTTGTTTTCTCAATTTTTTTTTAATGAAATAGCATTCATCAATTAAATACCCAACAAACATTCAACTCCTCCCCAACACATAGGAGAACTAAAAAGACAGATCACAGTTCACTTCCTTGATTAATGTCCTCTTCAGAGGAAAGAAGTTTTGAACAATTTTTTACTATAGTATTCATCTTTTTTAATAGAACATTTGAATTTTTGACAAAATCCTAATTACAAGAAGTTTTTAAGAACTTTGTTTTATTACTTCCAAAGCTTGGCATTAATTTTGAAATTTAATTAGAAAACAAAAAACAAAATAAAGGAATTCGTAGTTGAAGATAGTATTTTAAAAACTAAAAACATACGTTCTATTTTCCTTTTTAGTCTCTATTTCCTTTTTTTTTTTTTTTTTTTGGAACATTAGAAGAATTTCTGGTCTACCAACATTAAAGGGCTTTAATGTTGGTTGACAACCGACATTAAAGATAGTATTATTAAAATCTTTTAATGGCGGTTTTAAACTCTCATTTTCCTAATTTTTCAACTCCCACAGAATCCATGAATTTACTTTTGTCCAACTCAATTTCAAATTTTATAATGAGTACCATTATAAAATGGTTTACGATGGGACATTGAGCTTACACATTCTATTTTTAAAAGCTTACTTGTTCCATTTTGTTTATAAGTATAGATTAATGGGACATTGGACTTTTTTAGGTTAATTAACATCTTTGTTTAATAGACTTAATTAAGAGATGGATCATTAACTAAATCCTTTTCTCCAATGATACATTAATAAAGTCTCAAAAACAAATTAATCAAATTTTGATAAGCAAGGTACACTGGGAACAGCACGATCGACTTTTCCTTCAACATTTTGGCAAAAAGCTTTGGCTTCTTCTCCTGGTGTTGATGTCCTTATGTTCACATTGTCCATTAGAATATTGGTGCAACGAGCTCGAGAACAATTCAAAGTAATTGCATTTTCATTTGCTGATGTTCCATGAACTTCACGATATGTCACATCACTCACTTTTATATTTATTACCTGAATATAAAGTGTAATTAAATATATATATATATATATATAGGGAACAAAATGGGAAAAAAGTAAGATAAAAGTAATTTGTTGTTGTACCTTATTTTTTCTTGAACTTGCTGAAGTAGTGTAATATTGATCGATAATGATTGGATTTCTTGTATTCATGAGTGTTATTTTTTCGAATGTGATGTTCCTTGCATATCCATATCCACCCTAAAATTATGTCGGAACAAAAAATATTACTTTTTATCGATATTTCATTATGAGTTAATTGAAAACTAATATCACCTCCCAAGTCTTGATTCTAACTCCATTTTGAGCTCCCTTGAAGAAGCAATTTCTCACATGTACATCTTCAACTACGTTGTATTGTCCATCTGCTCCTAAGCTCCCAATGCTACATTCAAATATAACAAAACAATGCTACATTGTATTTTTTTTTTTTTTTTTGTTATAGAACTTTTAAATTGATTTTATTTAATGCAAATAAAGATTAGATGTTATATTTTATTTAGAAATCAACATGTTTACCTTATGCCATGGCCAGGGCCACAAGTAATCCCTACGATATTGATGTTGGAAGATCCATTGTTAATGGCAACACAATCGTCACCTATAATAAAATATATGATTACAATCTTATAAATGAAAATAATATTCTTCCTAAGAACAATCTAAAATTTGTTACCCGTTGCCATGAAAGATTTTTGAATAAAAACATTGGTTGATCTTGCAATGTCAATTCCATCTGTGTTCGGGCTCGCCTCAGGAGCAATTATATGAATATTTGAGACCATAACATTGTTACAAGCATTTATGGAGATGTGGTTCCTTCCACTATTGACGTGCTTCATATCTCTTAATAGAAAACCGTTGCAATTGTGGAAAAATAATGCCTAGAAAAAACCATATGTTATAAAAGTAATGTCCACATTATAAATTTAATAATGAATTAAAAGTTACCGTTGGTCGTTCACAATGTGTTTCACAATCTTCCCACCAAGAAGAACCTTGGCCATCAATTTGTCCTCCCCCATTAATTGTAAGTCCATCTATGTCATGAAATTCGATCCATTTATCTTTCTTGTCAGTTGGCCATGCACCCTTCTTTGGAGCTACTAGAGTTCCTCTAAGCTACAAAATAACACAATCATATAAAATAGTATTTCTTTTTAGTAGATTGAACCTCCGACCTCTTTGGACAGAAGTCATCTCAATACCATTAAACCAAACTCATTTCGACAAAATAATGGTTCATTTTCTAAAAGTGTTTTCTCAAATTTTCAACTGTCATAGATGAATTAGTATAAAACTTGTGTCCTCAATCTCAAAAAGTAGGTTAAATATAAAAAAAAAAAAATTTAAAGAATATGGGGTGAGAGATAAATTACTTGTATATTGACTTGTTTGGACTTGCAAGGACCCTGAAAAGTGAGAGGGTTCAATAGGTAAGATTTTCCGAGTGGAACATGTAATGTTGGAATGCCTTTGGTTGCTTCGCATACATCTTTCCAAGCTTTTAAGAAAGCCTTTATAGAAAAAAAATAATAAAAAGTTAGAGACATGCTAACAATTGCTTCGAAAAATATATATATAATTGGAGTTATAAATTACTTACTTGTGAATCATCGGTTTCATCATTTCCGGTGGCTCCATAATGAAGAACATTGAAATAATGAGGCGAAGCTAATACATTCCTTGAACTTAAATTGGCAATGGAAAAGATTGAAACAAAAACAAAAAGGAGCTTCATTTATGTGCTATAATGAAGAATTTGAAGAGAAATGAAAATATAAGAATAAGATAAAGATAAATGTTGAAATGTGAAAGGATAATGAAAATGAATGGATATGTCCATGGTTATATAGTGTTAGGATTGAAATGGAAAATGTAATCTTATATTTATTTTTTTAATAAAAAAACAATATTTTTGGAAGTATGAAAGATTAGAAAAAGGAAAATATTAATTGAATATAATTCGGATTTAGTTAAATTATAGGGTAGGGAAAAGCAATCTCCATAAATAGATGAATGTTTATTCCTTTTAGCATTTTGGGTTTTGTTGAAATGTAATAAAATGCCTAAAATAAGGCCAAATGTGTGGGGAATTTAGTTTAGGTGATAAATAAATGGATTGATTATTATTATTATTTTGAGAATGCTAATTCCTATTTTTATTCATTTTTCTTGTGGGGGCATTTATTTTAGGCAAAATTAATATTTTTTTTGTACTAGTAAGTGACGTCACTATTTGGGTCAATTTTGCTCCAAATTTGTAGAAATTCAAAGTTACTCTTTGGTTGGATTCATGAAATTCACTATTTTTGTTTGTAAGAATAATAATACTCTTATATATATATATATATATAATAGTAATATTACTCTTATTAAGTAGATAAATAGAGATTCTAAGAAAAAAATAGAGATTCTCAAAAAGAATTTTTTTTAAAAAAAAAAAAAAACTATTTTGAATGAAGCATCTTCATTTGAAATTTTCTTTCATCTCTAATTTCATTAGTCTAGTTAATGTTTATCTTTCGATTATATAATAATTAGTTTTTTGATAAACGTAATAAAAAAAAGTATATAATATATCCTCAAAATTAAAGATTTGATCAACCTGAAGAATTATATTAAAAAAAATACTCATTATCGTTTATTATTATTATTTATTTTTTTTTTTTTTTTACAAAATCCATAAATCTCTACTCATGTGTGAACTTAAGCACTTCACGGACACCAAATAATTAGATTCTCACATTATTATAACAAGAAATGAGTCATATCCAATATTCTAATTCAAATAGAGAAGATTATATCAATCAAGATTTTCAAGAATATTTTGATATATATCCGGCTGCATTTATTTTTGTGCATCTAACTTAAGTATTTAATTACAAATTATTATATGACAATTTTTTTTATAGAAGTACGTGTTTTTAAAATATTTTTATCTTTTTGTGATTGGAGAAGATATATAGACATAAGCATAAACTAAGCTACACTCAAATATTATTTCTGGTAAAATTAGAATTTCAAAGATAGACAACCTGTAAAATTCCTTCAAAATATTCTCTCTCATTCATATTTCTTATTTTTTATTCTCATCTTCGTGTATATATATATATATACAATATTTAGAAAAAAAATAAATAAAAACTTCTTTTTACAATATGCAGGATGGAGGAATCTAACATTTGACTTTGAAGTTATTAATACAACTACTATATTAGTTAAATTATGTTCATCTTGACATTCGAAAAACTTTAGGGATAATCAAACATAAATTTTTATAAATTATATGAAGAATGAATGTTACGAGTCAATAAAAAGAGTCATAGTCATGAAAATGGTAATAGTCAACTTTTTTTCATTATAGTACTTGAAAAAAACTTTTCATACAAAAATTTAAAATTTCGGAAACATGTGAGATTAGGAAAGAAAAATATTAACGGAGTATAATTAGGCTTTGATTAACTTATTGGCTTGAAATTTTTCAAAGAAAATGAAAAATGAAAAAACTTATAGGCTTGAAAGAAGCAATATCCATATATACCAATACTTATGTATCGTCTTGGATTTAATAATGCCTAAAATAAGCCCAAAAATGGGGGGATTTTTCTCAAATGAGCGATTAGTTAATAATTCAAGCAATTTTTTTATTAGTGATTTTTTCTCTTTTTTTTTTTAAAGAGAAGTTAACGTTTGAGTTTGGTACGAAAGGTGACATGAACTAATAAAAAGTATGAAAAGTGATATCATATTAAAAGAATAGATATTAAATTATTATTTTATGAAAGTTTAAATCAAAAGTGTTTTTTAAGGTAATTTCAACAATTTGATGTAGTTGTTTATATTGAACCTTGTAAAATTCAAACAAACCCATAACAAACAAGTAATGAATGCTTAGATATTTTTACCTTCAAATTTCTTATCATAAATTTTAATTTAATTTAATTTTTATAATTTGAACTCAATTTCAATTTAACTTTAAGGGAAGTCTAATTATACAAGTTGTTTCTATCCTTGTATTTTATTTTATTTTTTACTTAAAAATGAGTTGATGCCCTATTTAATATAAGTTGACAATATTAGAGTTTTCGGGTTGAACGAAAAATAGGAAGAAATATTAATTCTTCTATAAACTTAAGACGATTCATGAAAACCTTTAAAATTATAAAGACCAAGCATAAACTTTTAAAAGCATAGGTACAAACTCTAAACTAATAAATCAGCCGCCCGAATCTCCCATCCTACGTAATGTTGAAGTAAAAAAAAAAAAACCATAATTAAGGACGAGAAATTTTAATTTATCCTATATTTATAATCAACGGGTTTAATTCAATATTATACAAATAATTATATACGGCCTAAATTAATATGCTATATTAAAAAATAACAATTAATTGTTTTTTTTTCTACTAATTCCAATGATTTTAACAATCTCAAAATGAGCTATACTCGACATGAGTCCTAAAAAATTTCTCAAGAAACACGTAATATGTGTCAAGCAGCTAAAAGATATATGGTTCAAATTACTTACCCTTAACCAACCAAGGAACCCCACAAGAAAGTAAATGAATGAGCAGCAATATTACCCACACTTGAGGCCCATTGGATTAACTTGAGAGAAAAATATTTTTTTAAAAAAAATCATTTTTATTTAAACACTTTTGATAAAAATTGATTAAAATACACTTGAAAAGTCATTTTGATTGATTATTAAACACTTCAATTTCTTCTAAAATGAATTATTTTTTAAACTAAAAACTTGAAAATATATTCCAGATGCATCCTTAGCTAGTTAATGAAATTTTATTACTATCTTATCATAAACAAATACTCCGTAAGCCTCAACAGGATTAAACCACCGCTTCCTACTACAAAATTTGTAGTACAAATAACGCGTGGATACACATTTTATTACATTACAATTTATTCACTTCCCTTAGATAAAAGGCAAATAAAATGACACCTCCTTTCACAAATTCAATTCAGTTTCTGTATGAGAGAGAGCCTGTACAACTCCAAAACAGCTATTTTCTACAGAGCGAACATATTTTGTTCACCTTCAATCCCTGGTTTCAAAAGTTACATCAATCAAGTGGTATGGTTTTATGGTTTTCTTAAACGCATTTGTTATGAACCTACATTTAACTGATCATGTGAATTGTCGTCTCATGTATGTGTCTTCGTGAACAAATACGGGGTCTGTAGTTCTCGGTGCAGGCGGAGGCGGGAACTGTGGCTGCGCCATTGCAATGTTTGCTTGAGGAGGAACGGCAGGATTGCCCCACACAGTAGAAGGGTCATTCTTTGCAGAGTTCAATATGAGGAAGTAGAACAATCCCAGAGCTAAACTTGCAGCACCCGCAATGGTAGCAAAAGCAAAAACTCCCGGTTTCAGAACATAGCACTCGTAAGAACCGAAATGGTTGCTTCGTTCACCCCATCCACTGTTCAGCGCGGCACCAGTGAGAAACAGGAGAATTGCAATCACATATGCAATCCTGCAGAAGAAATTAAGCTGAGGATGGGATGTAGGTACAAGAAAAGGGAAGGGAAAATCCAGGGCTCAAACTTAGTTTTTCCAACAAACACAACGTTTTTTTTCTTTTTTAATAACTGTGAGTGTCCGGGCCACACTTCGACTAATCTCACAGGATAACTCGCCTGATCCTACAACATTTGGGTGTCAAGAAAACTCATAGAGTATTAAATCTTAAGTTGGAAGCCACCATAGATTAAACTTATTCCTTCTTGGCCCATTATCAAACCCATGTCTTTTATTTACAACTAAGTCAACCCATGATGGTTAAACAAACACAACTCGACAAAGGGGTGATGATGGGAGGAATTCAGAGTACAAGGAAAATCTATGTTTGTTCCATTTTCATTGGGAATTAAAGGAATTGATCGTTCTTTTAGTCGTGAAATAAAATGTTTCTCCAAGAACAATAGATCAATCATTTACACTGATGTTCATGGATCAGGTTATGAGGAAGTCTCTTCTCTTGGTTAAGTTCGATAAACACAAGAGACGAAAATCATACCAAATTAACAATGCAGAAGAAGCCAAAATGATGATAACAAGAACAGGAACTGTGGTAAAGCAGAAATAAAAATCATATTATCACAAACAATATCGTGAAATCAAGTCATTAAGAACTCGAGCAGAAGATACTTGACAATAAAACAACTTTAATTCGATTAATTGGGTTCAAAATTCCTTCCCACGCTTGAGAAAACCATAAGGCAAGAATCATTCTGATTTCAACTGGCATTTATATAATTTATCTCATGATGTAACAGCAACCAGTAAACCATCAACTAAATGCAAACTAGGATGAGAAAGGAAAGGTCGAAAGATACCACGAAATGGTAAAGCAGATCACAGCTGTTCTCCATTTAGAAGCGGGAGGCCGAGGACCCCTAAGGCAACAAATGCATCCCGTCAAAGCCTTCATCATTATTTGAGCAAACAAAAGCGCTAGAGCGGCTGTCAAACCAAGGCCCATTGCAGGACTTCGGGGATATTTGCACATATTAGGAGCGACTATAGTGACATGATTCAACTGTCAAATGAAAAAATCAATGGGTCAAACTTTAAATAGCTTCGATCCCACACTAAACTTGAAAGAACTGTTACCAAAATCAACATAGATCAAGTTATATAGAAAGAAGCCAATTATGATTTCAGTAAGCATACAAAAGTTTGTACTCATAATCATAAGTCTCAAGACCAATAAGGGCATGCTTGAAAGTGATACAATTTCTTTTAAAAGTTTAAAACCAAAAACTAAACTGATTCTAAATGATTAAAAATGTGTTTGTTTTAATATCACTTTCAAACATACCCTTGGATTAATATCACTTTCAAACATACCCTTAGATTTAATATCCTTAGTTAAGAATTAAACTGCCCAATTGAACTATTATTTCCTTGATCCAGAGTCTTGTCTCTGTTTCATCAAACGTTTCGTAAAAGGCTTCATGACATGAACTTTGTAACTTGTAAAATCTCAAGGGATAAACTGTCACTAAATTTGTCCAACTTCTAAAAATAGCAAATTACAAACAAACTTGTTAACAAACCGACTCTAACTATTACTTGAAATTAGAGGAAATTCAAATGGGAAAAGTACTGTTGACATCTGATTCAAATCAGGATTCTCAATTATCACTGTAATAAAAAAAATAAAAAATAGAAAAGTATAATTAGATATAATAACCCCCAATCCATCAGTCAAATCACTTCACCTTTCTTTAATAGTGGAAAAAATGAAGAAGATCAATTCAGTAGGGCTTGGGAAACAAGTAAAGATAAAAAGAAGAAGCCAAAAACAACAGATCCAATCCAATCCAATCTATATTTAAAACTCACCAATAACTAACTTTTATATAATTTCCCATCAAATTCAACCATATAAAAACCCTATTAAACATGAACAACTACTCCTATACTGTTCTTCCACATTCTTTCCGATGGATTTTTCCATCAGCCAAACAGAAAATTCACGCAATCAATAAGTGATAAGTAAGAAACTGCATCTTCACCTTAGTTCTTGTGGCCTCAGCGGCGAAGCCAGTGGCGACCATCAAAATTCCCAAAATAGTAACCACAGAACAGACCAGCAGAGCCTTCCTCTCCATCTCCGGCGAGTAACCGGGAGGAAAAAAGAAAATCGGGCGAGTTTTGGATGGAGATTCGGATTAAGGACGAGTATTTCGATAGTGGAGAAGAAGGAACCGTGAGAAAGACGGTAGAAGAAGTTGTTGAGAGGAAAATGACAGGCGCTGAAATTTGACGTTGCTTACGATGAATGGAGGATTGAAAGTTCTTCGAATTTGGATTGTAATAGCGACGATGTGGCGGTCATCGTAAACGACGTCGTATTGGCCTTGATGACTGCGCCAATGGGATTAGACTTGAAGACAGATCGTGAATTTGAAATTTGACGTTTCACTTCTAATTACGAAAAAAATAAAAATAAAAATACTAGTTTTTTAATTTGCATTCTTGAATAAGTTGAATGAACGAAGACTCCCTTTTTCCAATGCTATTTCAAGCGATGCTTACATTAAATCAATTGATTCGTCATGGTAGAGAAGAAAAACGGCGCACGGACCATACTCGAGCTTCGGATCAATGTCCCCAGAAGCAAGGAGTACACCTGTGTGTTTCAACGAGAACACCGAAAAAACCTAGAAAAGTCAGGCCGATCGCCTAAAATGAATCTCAGTCAATGCGAGAGTTAGGGAGCGCCTGCCCTATCAAAAATGACGAGCAGCTCGACTGTCCGCATAGCGCCGGCCCCAACCTGGGAGACAAGGATCCTTGACTAAGTCTCAAACACGTCGAGTTTCACAATATTGTGAGGCTCATTACTTCAATTGAGATAATGAGAAATCATTTCGCCTTTTTAGTTGGAACTTTAGGCGGTTCGCGAAAAAACTATCTCCTGCGGTTTGTAGAGGACTCAGCTGTTAGTTAGTACCCCTTTGGTTTCGGGGTGGACTGCTTGCTGGCTGGGAGCTGTATGAGCGGTAACGTCCACGTACGGCTCTGTGAGAAGGGCGGTAGGAAGGAATAGAGTCAAGGGCAGCTCTTACCCTGCCAAGCCAATCTAGATGTCTTACGAATAACACAAGCTAAGCTGCTTTCCAAAGATTCCCTGTAACAGGATGGTTTGAAATGATGGTTTATTATAGGTTCTAGTGGCATGAATAGAATGAGCATACGAATGAGCCGGAACATGGATAACGCTCCCCTCCCACTCAATTCAGCCCAGGAATCCTCTTCGTGATTTCCAAGAAGTGACAAAGAATAGGATAAAGGAGTGTAGGATTGGTATGGGTCGCACCTCGCCGTTAGCATTCCGATCCACTTACTAACAAAGACGGCAGTCTTGAAAAAATTTCTCTCACCAGGTTCGAGCAACTTGAGAATTCCTTAAATTTTCTATCCTCGATAGTTGAACCAACTCTCACTTTAACTGAATAGTCAGGCCCAGGCAATGATGCATGTCGCACTCATGAGGGATAGCCTATGTTGTTTCATTCCCAAGCTCCTTCCATTTTCTCCTAGACCCAACCACTGCCCTTGTTCCAAGATCTCACTTCATTCACGTATCTGCCTCCTTTCTTTCTGCATCCTTAACTCGCCTTTTTCTCAGCTAAAGCTAGCGGTTCTTCTTCACTAGACCAGTTAATTCATATGCTTTTGTCTCAACAAATGAAACAGCATATTTAGATGCAGCAGATGGGGCGAACAACCGAACCTTTGGGACTTTCTTCAACCCCAGGATGTGATTAGTCGACATCGAGGTGCCAAATGACTCCGTCGATAAGAGCTCTTGGGAGTCATCAGCCAGCTCTACTACGATTAGTGCCTCTAAAATGGCAGAGACTTTTTTCACACTCTCGGATGATCAAGTATTACCGGGTACTCCGAAGATTTAGTTTTCCTCGTTTGATAGGGCTTTGTGGCCAAAGTCGTGATGATGTGGCAAGCGGTGCCAAACAAAATGCGGGCGCTATTTGGGGGGTGTTCGAGCCCAGAAGCTTTAGTCAAACCCAAAGTCTTGGTAGGGTCCCTTCTTTCTTTCTTGTTCCACGACCTTCGAGTCAATAGTTTCCAAGCCAGCTCCATTGCAGTCATTTACCAATTCTCTGTACACGAAATCGAAATAGTATTTACCCTTACTGTGGATCCTTTACCAGAAGAGGTAATCTGTGTCTAGTCGAGGGTAACATCATCTTTCTAGCACGAGTTACTATCTGTAAACCCTCATCCTCTGCCTCTGAGTCTCAATATGCCTTTTTGAGGGCGGAAGAGTTCATATGAGCGGTCAAGCAAGAGGTTTAGGTCAATCCTAATCTTTTTTTATTTGAGTTTTAATCTAAGTGAAAATAGTGGCGAAGGTTATACCTTATAAAGTCAGCGAAGCTAAGGTTTTGTATGTGTTTGTTATATCCTTTCGATCAAGCGAAAACTTCTAAGGAAAGCCTGCATTCCCCTTTAAAAGAAGTAAAAAAAAAAGCTGGCAAGATGCCTATGGTTAAAAAGCACCGACATATCAAGGTTGCTGAACAGAGTGTCGAAGGAACACAGCCTACCGAATGTGTTCCAAAGTCCGCGGTAAAGAAGTTGAACAGACGGTTCAATCGCAACTGAACCGACTGAGATCACAAGGAGCGAACGGTTCTTTCCGTAACTCCACTCTTAACTTGGATTATATATCCAAAAAGGTCCGTTCTCGGCCGTTCCACACGCTGCCTAGCAGAGGCGTGATTATCTGAAGTGGATTCTCTCTTTTCTAGTGGATGCCAAACCTGCTGCCCCATTGACTAAGAAGGGGGTCGAGCTGCTTCGCTCCTTCATTTCCTGAGAACATTTGTATTGCTACAATCATGCTGACCGATATGTAACTGACTGAACAGGACATATGGTTGGGCATGCCACCTCTTTTGTTGAGGAGTTCGCCCTTCCATCTGTGGAAACTGGGGATGAGTCCAATCTTAGGGCATTAACATTTTCGGGAAGCCGGTCCCTTTATATAGCCATAATAGGCTGTTTTTTCGAAGTAGCTGCATAAGAGAGTGGGAGGCCGTTCCTTTCATCTCGAAGGTCGGTTCAGTAAGAGTGAAAATCCTTCTAACTGTCCCGTGCATTAAGGTGGCATGTCTTACTACGGGCCAACAGTGAACGAAGTGGATAAAGCTTTCCTTTCTCATATTATTAGAGTGGGGTGGTTGGTTCCAATTCAACAAAGGTCGAATACCTGGTCGTGGGTCATCTCAATGGGTTCAGAAACCACACGTTTCTCTAGATCATCATAGCCTTATTCAAACCTATAGGTATAGGAAGAGAACTTGTTTATAATGAGTCTCAGGTTGACGAATGAGGTTTAAACGCGTGCAAGCTTTTCTTTTCTTTTACATATATAGAGTAGAGTAGGTGGGACTCATTCCACTCCAGCTTTCTACACTCAACAGAAACCGCTCTAATCTAAGTTGAAGATGAGCTTCAACCCTTCTTAAGTAGCTTTCCTGTAGGGTTGGCCTAGGGATCCGGTTTTTGGATGGGAATAAGCGGCCTACCTTATTTTCTGGCCCCATATTCTGAGTGTGCCATGGGGGAATATTTCCGCGATAATAGAATGCACGCATTAATAATCTATGATGATCTTAGTAAATAGGTGGTGGTCGGAACTTGTACGCAGCAGTTGTACGGGGGTGCATGAATAAAGGTTTGGAACTCGAATCTTATCTTCATCTTAAGGGCGGGACCCTACCCTATTCTCGAACTTACAACACTTCTCCTTCCGACCTTCCAGCACTGAGCAGGTGTCAGACTCTATACATTGTGTTACCACTTAGTTGATGCCGAAAGAGTCTTCAGAATCGGTGGAGAGGCTATGATGATTGAAGGCTATTCAAATAGCATGACTGATACCACAAAGAAAGGGTATCTAAGTCACACCAGTGGAATAGCAGAAAGCACTTTTTTTCCAACAACTCCACTCCGCCGCGGTCTCATGAACTGAACTTTGTTGCCTTCCTGCGAAGTGCGCTCCTGCGTACCAGCTGAAGGAAGGATCTTTGGCATAAAGATACCTTCTTATTAAAGAAAGGGACAAGCCAAAGCCAACTCCTAAAAAGTTGCTGGATCGAAGTATCTTGAACATTCCCCATCCGCCCGCCAGCTGTAGAGGGTGTCGCAAAAGTCGATAACCAGAACTGATATCTGGAATAGAACGGATTTTAAGTAGACAAGTGTCCAGTTATAGAAGAGACTTTTTGCTTTCCAACCTATGAGCTTCGCTTGGACCTTTTTTCAAGGAAGGGCAGGCAATGAGAAGAGGTCATTCTGCTTTCAGTGGCACGTGTGGAAGGCAAAACGGAGTTTTGCTAGCAAGCATAGGAAAAGGAGCGGTTTGGTTTCGTGCAACGCCCTCGCGCATTCATTTAAAAAACTTTACATGTGGGAAGGGCTTACTCTCCTTGGCTTGGTCTCGCTCCTTTCCCGCACTTTGCTTGTTCGCCTATCAGTGAAATAGCAATAGCAACAGAATCTGTCCTCTTCGTTGCTTACATCTTCTTCTTGTTTCAGTTATGTCTGTTGGTATACTTGGAGATGGCGAAAGAAAAGCACTTGCTAAGCAGTGAGATCTACTTCTTTCCAAGAAAAGAGATGTAATAGAATAGAGGGCTTATGCACTCCACGACTTTCTTATGTTATGGGGTCTCGAAGACTGACTCGAGGTTGGTAATAAACTGAAGCTGCTCAGTCTTCTAGCATAGCAGAGTGAGATATATCGACGAATGAACTTAGCCTTCAACCAAAAATGAGGTCCTTTAGGCAGCCGATTGCATCCATCCAATGCATTCTTTTCGATCTTGTACTGACGGTATATGGAACACCAACCCAATCTCGAAATACTCACTGATGATAGGGATTGCAACTACATCAAAAACTGCGACGTGAATGCACGAAGCTTCAATCTGTGCAGAGAGAAATGAATTTCAAATTGGAAAATGGAAAGATTTGTACAAGTTATATCTTTCGTCACCACTTTGTGGAAAATCATTAGGTATGAATATGTTAGATATTTGTGACGAGTGAAACAAGGACTATGTGAAGTAATGTCGCGATAAAAGAAAAAACATTGTGAACTCCCCCCAAGAAAAAATAGTGGTAAGTGATGAGGGGGCGGCTTGATTGTGGTAGTCATTGCGAACTCATTCCATTTTTGGAGGATTTGTTCCCTGTTCCGAAGAAGACTGAAACTGACCCCACTTTCATTGACTAGTAAGTGATAGCTGTCAGGTTATCTACAGAAGCTTGCTGGGAATCTGTACCCATAGATGAGATTATTGGACTCTTGCTTTTTGTTGGGGTACTTTTAGTGAGCTACAAGACGAATACTTACTTTTTCTTGTAACTCAACCAAGATGAGCCGTTTACCAAACAGTTGAGGGAAAAAAGGTTAATTAAGACCGGTCTGTTCTGGTTATTCTCACTCAGGCATCACCGCTAGCAATAGTCGTAACTCCACCAGGCTCTTGGCCTCTTTTGGCTCTTCGCAAATCCCAGCATACCCCTGGTTGGGATGGGTAGGCCTAACCAAGAATAGGGATCAAGAATAATAATTATTTGATTATTTCGACACCCCCCTCTCATTCCCCCTTTTTCCATAAAGAAGCCCCGCTCCCTAAAGCGTTTTCGAGTAATAATCTGATGCCAGCTAGGTTCATGATGAGTTAAAATCATCACTTACTGTTTATGATTCCCATTCTTTTGGCCCAATGACGAAGGTAACCGGGCTGATGAGGCCTGTTATCGGGAACCTCAAGGTTGCAAGGTCTCGCTTATTCCATCCTAATAAAGAGCCTCAGATCCGATTCTACACTACATATGATATTCCATTCCGACCCTTACTAGTTCTTCGCTTGGTTGTACAAAGAGCATGCCTGAGGGGGCTACTACGCTCACCGCGCACTTGCATCACCACCAGGGCGAAGCGGACCCCGGGGTATGCGCGGGAGCCCTTGACAAGCACTCTAGGACCCACCAACGCTCATGGGCATTCTGGAAACTGTTGGGCCAGCCACAATTGGTGTAATGTCTGTGCGTATGGCGGTACAAGAAAGCCCCTACTCTCAATAGTTGAATTAGGTTCAAGGGAAGGTCCTACTCGTCCCATCGAACAAATAAAAAAACCACTTTCCTACTCGTCCCACCAATAAAAAAAACCCCTTACATTCCCACGAAGCGGTAGGCCCAGGGTCTCTAAGAGCTCACAACTTTCATCAAAGCGTTCTCCAATAAAGACCATAGCAATACCGGGACAAATGAAGATTATTGGAACCCACCGAGGAACTTAGTTGTCCAACTATCAGCTGCTGTCATGGCTACTGCTAGGATCTATATGTACCTTAGAATACTAAAGATTCGAGCCATAGAATTTCTCAATTCTGGGACAAGGTACTTATTAGATCTAATAGAATTATTTTGTTGTATCCAGACTAATTCACAAGGACTCGATTCTATGTCCAAACATCACATGCCAGCGGATGTGGTCACTATCATAGGTACTCAAGATATTGTGTCTGGAGAGGTAGATAGATAGGACTACTAGTTGCTCGATCAGGGCCCTAACTTTATTGCGAGCCAAAAACCTCAGTGGATCCTTCCTTTGAGCCCCATATACACTGTCACCTCTTTTGTGACCGCTAAAGATATTTGAGAAACCATAAGTCATCTTGATTCTCAAGATGATTCTCTACCAAGCACCATCGAGAACAAATGTTGAAATATTTTGGAATACACATGTCACCCCAGACATTTCACCCAAGAGATTAAATGTTGATTTAAATATTATTTTAGTCCTTTCCATTATATTATTTTTATTTTTATATTTTCAATTTTTTTATTTATTTTAGTTAATGTTTAGAAATTAGAGTGTTAAAATAAGGACAATCTAAATGTTATTTGGTAGAAAATTTGAAAACAAAAATTTGAAAATAAATGATTTAATGAGAATAAAATTGTATTTTATGTTTTAAGATATGTATTTGGTATCCGAATTTAGAAATTTGGATTCTAATTTAAACAATTACAAATTAATTGTACACACTAAATGTCAGTTGACGAGAAACTATTATTATTTTATTTATGAACATGGTTCTATGTTGAAAAAAATTATACAATTATTATTTTGTAATATTATATAATTTATAGGATAAATTGAAATTTATGTCTCTATAATTTTGAAGAAGTTAAAATTTAGATCTTATGGTTTTTAATTAGAATTTACCCTTATGGTTTTATTAAAGGGTTGTTTTCAAATATAGGAAACTTAACCAAAATATTACAACTAATAGCAAAATATCACAGTTTATCTATGATAGACCACAATAGTAGTGATAGATTACTATCTGTGTCTATCATGACATAGATAGTAGTCTATTGTTGTCTATCACTGTTTGTCATGATAGACACAGATAGTAATCTATCGTTGTCTATCGCAGTTTGTCATGATAGACGCGTATAATAAACTACGTTGTCTATAGCGGTCTATCACAGATAGACTGATATTTTGCTATTAGTTGAAAATATTTTCCATTTGTTAACTCCTCTTAAATAGACTATTTATGAAGCTTTTATCAAATCATAGAGATTATATATGAAATTATATCAAACCATATAACTAAATTCTAAAATTTAAACCACATAAAATAACTTCTTACTTTATCCAAACCTAATGATCAAATTTGAAATTTAACCTAATTTATAATATACTACATAATACATATTTTAATTTTAACACAAAACATAATCCAAATTACAAACCACATAAGTCCTAAATAATTCGTAATTTTTCAGGTTTAATTTAAGGTTTACCAAATGTTTTCCTTTTAAGAATGTTATGATGTTTATCTTTCTTAATATCTTATGATGGTGTTTAAAATGTTTAAAACAATTTTTTCAATTGTTTCTTTGTTAAAAACCAGTTGATGTTAACCAACAAAGCTAATCAAAAATCATTTTTTTGTCTTGTTTTTGTTTTTGTTTTTTTTGGAACTTTGTCTTGTTTTGGTTTTGTACTTATTTAAACTTTATATTTAATTCCTATGGCTAACATAATTCAATAAAGTTTCTAATATTTTCAAAAATTAAAAAAAGGAAGAAAAGTGATCGAAACTAATGTTTAAAAAACTATCCCAATAAATAAATAAATAGATCGAAACTATTAATTTTTTTAAGATTTGATTTGAAATCCTTATAAATAGAAAAATTTTAAAAATATTTATACTTTATAACAAATATTTATCCTTTTATCATAAAGTTTAAATATTTTTAAATGTGCTTTTATATATAAAAAGATCTCTTTAAACAAAGATAATTGTAATTATAATATTTAGGATTAATAATTAAGTATATAGCAATATTTTCAAACTTTGAGAGCTTAATCTAAATTTTGTTATGTCTATAAATTCTTTAGTATTGTTATATCTACTAATATTTGGACGTAATTATTATATCTACAACTCTAATAAAAAAAAAAAAATTTAAATACTATTTTCACTAATAGATCTGCTATCTACTTTCTAAAGATAATCTCAAAATCTAATCAAATAGATTTTAAAAACTTAATTTTTATTTTGAAACTCTAAAATGAATTAAAATATTTCCTTACAAAAAAAATTGAAACTCATTGTAAAATAAATTATCATAAAACAAGCCTTGTTTCAATAGTTATTAAATAAAACCAGACCAGATTATCCGTGCATCTCTAGAAATAGTTAGAGCTCTATTTTTTTGTAGTTAGTCATTGTATCAGCGTACAAGGCAAAAGAGACTACTATAAGTTCGAGATTGTCGTTTCATTGTGTTAAAACTGGATACTTCTTGAAGTTTGCTGGAATTCCGACTTGAAGATACCTTTGATCGATTTTCTGTCTCTTTATTATGATTAGTAAGATGGAGAAAAGTAGAAGAATAACCTTAAAAAATGAGCCCCAACTCAAAATTAAGAGTGGATGAGATAAAATCTCCAATATATAAGTTTACTATTTTAATTTTATAGCTATATGTTTGTACTCTTGAGTTAAATTAGATCTAAGAAAACGCTGAATAAGTTTAAAATATTCTCATTGTCGACAAAAAAGATAGTTAAATTGTACACTTTCTTTAGTAATTTTTATCATGTGTTCATGTTTGAATATCTTTTTTTCTTTAAAGAACATCACGAGCTTAACTAACAAGAATTAATGGAGCAACAATCTATCTCGGTAAACTGACGAATCCAATCAAGAAAACCATCCCACTAAAATGAAAATCTGACCTCCTGAAAAGCCCACGAGACCAGGCAATCAGCCAACTATAAGAAACATGAGTTCCCTCGAAGCCTAAATCGATCGTCGGGAGATAAGATGTCTGTTGATACCGTAAAGCACCGTCGGGAGTTTCAAGGAACTCCTGATGCCTTAAGCTACCTAAGGAACTCCCGACGATTCTCCCGACGTCCGTCGGGCGGCGTCGGGAGATGGGATCTTGTAAAAACCAGATCCTCTTCTCCTTCATTTTTCCCCTTCTTCTCTATCATAAAACCTTAACCCGCCGCCCCCCACATTTTCCTTCTTCCCCTACCGTTCCCCCTTCACGCCCGTCGCACTGCGCCGCCTCCCATTTTCTTTCTTCCCCGTTGCCCCCCTTCACGCCCCCCGCCCCATTTTCCTTCTTCCATTCACGCCCGCGCCGTCGTCGTCTCCCATTTTCTTTCTTCCCCGATGCCCCTTCACGCCCACTGCCCTTCCCTCTTCACACACCACCTGCCGCCTTCTCCTTCCTCCTTTGCACCGTCGTCCGCCGCCGCCTTCTCCCTTTATTGTTTGCGAATTTTTTGTTTATTTTCAAGCTTTCAACAAGGTTCGCGCACATCAATTTCATTTATTTTCTCTTATTTTATATATTAATTTAAGCCATTGTTTTTAATTTCTAGCATGTTGGTAATGTTGGTAATGTTTAATTTCTAGCATGTTGGTAATGTCGATAATTAATGTTGCTAATGTTTAATTTCTAATATGTTGGTAATCTAATGTGAATTATGAATTATGGATTGTTGATGTTATTGTCGATTGAGTTTTTTTTTTTAATTTTTAAGGTTATGGATTACTTAATTTACTATAATAGATGTTACAATTTCTACAATTTGGTGGATTATTATGAATTGTGGATGTTACAATTTATTATGAATGGATGTTACAATTTATGCAATTTGGTAGATTATTGTCATTTAGCATCTATCTCATTTGTTGTTTTTACGTTACAATTTCTACAATTTGGTGTTATTGTGGATTGTGGATGTTATTGTGAATTGTGAAATATGGATGTTACATGTAATTAATATTATGGATGTTATTGTTAATTTACTATGATGTATGTATCCCTAAACTCTATACCCCTAAAAGCACTTTGGTTTTCAAGGGGAAAAAAATGAACCACTTTTACTTATTACTTAATTTTTACTTAGTTTAGGGGCAAAAAAAAATCAATAACATTAAGGGAAAAAAAAGTCAAATCACCTATTAGAAATTATTTAAAATTTTAAATTCTCTGAACAAACATGGAATTGTTTATTAAATTAATCAAAATTCATGCTTAATAAAGACTTTGTACTTTGTCCTCTAATCCAGGTTATTGTTTTGGATTACAAGTTGGTTAGAAAAGATTTAATTTTAAGGATGAATAAATAATGGATTAAACTAAGGAATAAGTTATCGGTGGAGTATAGAGAAAGAGTATCCCAGTTTCAAGATATGGCGAAGTTTCATGTTAATAATTCCGGACGAATAAGATGTCCATGCAAGAATTGTATGAATTTAATTTGGGAAAAAATAGATATCGTGGAACAACATCTATTAACATATGGAATATCTCCCTCATACTGTGAATGAGTATATCATAGAGAGCCAGTAAACTTATCTAGAGGTTTTGAAAGTCATACAACTCATTCAATACAGAATATTGAAGTAGATAATATAAAGGGTAATGTTGTCGAAGATGCAAATGAAGAAATGATTGAAAATGAAATGTCCTCTAATAGTCAAGAAAGAGATACCACGAACTTATTCGAAGATTTATTAACCGAAGCACGTAATGAATTATACCCTGGTTGTTCGCAATTTTCGTCCTTGAACTTTTTAATGAAGTTGATACATATCAAAGTTCTCAATGGCTGGAGTAACAAATCGTTTGACATGTTGTTGGAATTGTTAAAAGCAGCATTTCCAGCTGGCACCGTTATACTTACTTCCTTTTATGAAGGCAAGTGAAAATTACGTGATTTAGGCCTAGGTTATGAGTCTATTCATGCGTGCAAATATGATTGTGTATTGTATTAGAAAGAGTTTGTAGATTTGCAATAATGCCCTATTTATGGTGAGTCTCGGTACAAAGTTAATGATGGCAAGGGTAAAAAAAATACTACATAAGATATTGCGTCATTTTCCATTGATATCAACATTAAAACGATTGTTTGCATCAAAAGAAGGCGCTTCTGACATGAGATGACATAAAGATAAGCGAGTTGAAACGGAGGATGTATTGCGACATCCAGCTGATGCAGAGGGGTGGAAAAAATTTGATCGTGAATTTTCTCATTTCGTTTTAGATCCCTGAAATGTTCGTTTAGGATTAGCTTCAGATGGATTCAATCCGTTTGGAAATATGAGCACTTCTTATATTATGTGGCCTGTGGTGATAATTCTTTATAATTTTCCCCCTTGGAAATGCATGAAGGAAACAAACTTCTTCATGTCTTTGCTCATATCTGGTCTAAAATCTCCTGGAAAGGAAATTGATGTTTACTTGCAGTCGTTGATTGAAGAGTTGAAAGAGTTATGGACAATTGGTGTGCGAACTTATGATTCTGTTATTGGTGAATTTTTTTCAACTATATGCTACCTTATTATTGAAGATTAATGACTTCCCTGCGTAAAATGACCTATCTGGGTGGAGTACAAAATGTTATCAAGCATGTCCAATATGCAAAGAAAATAATTCGTCCTTCGGGATAAGAGGGAAAATATCATTTATGGGACATCGACGTCATATTCCAGAGAATCATAGTTGGTGTCAAAGTAGGCAACATGATGGAAAAGTTGAACATAGACCTCCTCCAGTCGTAATGAATGGAGAAGAGATCTTACAACAAATAAATAAGTTAAACTTTTCTGTGCTTAGCAAACATTCATCGCACCAGGATAAAAAAAGAAAACGAATTCTAAACTGGACTAAGAAAAGTATTTTTTTTCCCAACTTCCATATTGATCCAGACTATTATTACGACATAAATTGGATGTAATACATATTGAAAAAAATATATGCGACAATTTGGTGGACACATTGTTAAATATTGAAGGAAAGACAAAGGATACAACGAACGCTCGATTAGACTTACAAGATTTGAAGATAACAAAGGACCTACACTTGATACAGGTCGATAACAAATTTGTAAAACCACATGCTACGTACACATTAACTAATGGTGAACGGATTTCGTTTTATAAGCATTTGAAATCAGTGAAATTTCCTGATGGATTCATGTCTAACATATCACGATGTGTGAATGACAAAGATGGAAAAATATCGGGGCTGAAAATACACGACTATCATGTGTTGCTTCACAGACTATTCCCTATTGGTATTCGAGCATACATACCGAAGAACGTATCCACTGCTATTGTTGAATTGTGTACATTCTTTCATGACTTATGTGCAAAGACAATATGTGTAAGTGATTTGAAATGACTACAAGCAGACATCATAGTCATACTTTGTAAGTTGGAGAAAATATTCCCGTCTGACTTCTTCGATGTAATGGTACACCTTGCAGTTCATCTACCATATGAAACCAAAGTAGTGGGTACAATTAGTTACAGTTGAATGTATCCTATTGAAAGAAGTTTACGAACATTAAAACAATTTGTACGAAACAAAGCACGTCCCGAGGGGTCTATAGCGGAAGCATATGCAATGAATGAATCATGGAACTTCTGCTCGTGATATCTAAGTGAGATTGAAACGAGATTCAATAGAGATGAACGAAATGATGATAACATTCCCGATCATGAGATATTTGGTGAATTTGAATTATTTAGGCAGAGGGTTCGACCATTAGGGGTGTCAACTTTACGGACGCTATCAACGAAGGAAAAACGTATCACACATTGGTACATTCTCAACAATTGTAAAGAAATAAGAGACTATCCCAAGTACGTTTCAAACTTTATAAATTTCTAAGTTCTAAGGTTTGATATAACTTTCAAATGATCAATTTTGTAGGCAATACTTAAGGTTAATTCGTCGTGAAGCTCAAAGCGCCTCTGACTTATATATAAGACATCAACATAAATTTCCCGATTGATTCAAATCTTAGGTATACATAGTATTGAAAGTTGAGAAATGATTTATTTTTCGTAGTCATTTTTAATGTATAATTAATTATCAGGTTCTACAACGGCGCGAGAGATAAGATGTCTCTGATGATTTTTTTTTTCACTTGCAATGGAACCTTCGTCTGAAGTGCGCTCTTACAATGGATGCATTGTTAATGGGGTACGGTTTCATACTGTAGAGCATGATAATCGTCGAGCTACACAAAATAGTGGAGTCCTAGTGATTGGGGAGATCAGTGGGAACGGAAGTGTGGATAAAAATTTCTACGATGTTGTAGACGAAGTATTAGATTTCTAATATGCAAACAGAAGACGTGTTTTTTTGTTGAAGTGTAGATGGTTTGACATGGATAACAACAAAAGTAATAGGACATATGTGGATTTAGGATACAAATCGATCAATACATCACACTTTTGGTATATCAATGAGTCTTTCATCTTTGCTATCCAAGCACAACAAGTCTTTTACATTAATGACATCAAATATGATAGCAATTAAAAAGTTGTTCAAGTAGTCCAAAATAAGCAAATGTGGGATGTACCAGAAGTGGATGATGTTGAAAATGCACAACTGATTTACTAGAAATTGTCGATGGAGTCTGAATGGATGAAACCATTGAGGATGTTACTTTATCTAGAGTTGATAATGATCCTATAGTTGTGGAAAGACCAATTATTGGACATGGTGATGATGACTTTATAAACGATGATTATGAAGAACAGTTATCCCCCAATAGCAGTTCAAGTACTGATGAATAATTTGATTTAGATTACGATGTGAGTAATCATGTATCTACTCAATTCTCTTTTTCTCTGTTTACACGTATTTCATATTAATTTAATATTGTTTCGTCTTTTTTGTGTTTGTATAGATACGATTCAACCCATAATAGACAACATGAGGCTAATGAAGAATTCCAGGAGATATATCTAGACAACACAGGATCTTCTAAGGGTGACACTTCAAGTTAGTATATTTTGAAATATATTTTGTTAACTGAAATACATCATAAACTATTTTAAATTTTTTATTCATCGGATAGTAGCTCAACATCCACTCGGAGGAAACGTGAGCATTCGTGGAACATTGAGTTGGAAAAATACGTCCAAAAAACATAGTAGAGTTACAATCATGATAAATGATGGGGAGACAAAGCCAATTTATCAATATTCGATACGATTTAGTAATGCAATCGGTGTCGCCGTGAGATCTATATTTCTAGTACGATGTCATACTTTTGCTGAGGTTCCAAATGAGTTTATAGAGTTGGCTAAGAATCAATTGTTGGTAAGTAATTATAAGTTTATTCTTTTAGAGTCAATTGTAGACTAAGAGTCATGAACATCATATATGGTAATTCTTCCTTCATTCTTTTGTAGCCTCATTTCGTACTTGATCTGTCTAATCAAAGACTTAACCATTTTATAGAACATCAAATGCAAAACTCCTTCAAAGAATTTAGAGCAAATTTGCACAGACATTACAGAAAATGTGGAGATCCTTAGCAAGCACGTATCAACTTGCCTAGTTGGCTTAAAAATAGGCCAGAAGATTGGTATTTTTGTGTGACCACTTCGAGAGTGAAGCGTTTCAGGCTAAAATAATTTAGTGCGTGTATCATTTACTGTATTTACTATTATAGAATATTTGTAATTTATTTTTTTGTTGAAATGTAGGAAATGTCGTAGACGAACAGGAAGAATAGAGAGAAATTATCGTTCGACCACGTACGCAGATCGAAGTCATTTATGCAAATTCAGGCATACTTGCAGGCAAAGGAAGGTCGAGAAATAAGACGTGTTGGCCTATTTAAGGAAACACACTCTAAAGGTAGCAAGTTCGTGAACGAGGCAACTGAAAATACACATGTAACATTTTTTGTTTTACTTTTGTGTTGTATTTCTAACTTCAGTCACTCATACTTACACATTTAACTAATATGTCTAGAATCAAATGTTAGAATTACAATCCAACCCCACTCTAGAAGGTTCTCAACCACTAACAGAAGATAAAATCTATGAGACGATTTTGAGTAGACGACCGGATATTCAAAAAGCCTAGGTTGGGGCCCTAAACCTAAGTCAAGAAGGGATAATAGCTCATCGAGTTCATCATCTACTCAAGGAACGCAGAGGGGGATGAAAGAATTGAGAGCCAATTTCAAACAGTCTTAGTCGAAGATTAAGGAACTTGAAGATATTCAGAAACAAATGAAAGAGGATCATGCAAGACAAATGGAAGAAATAAAAAAAAATGATTGAAGACATGATACAATCACAGAGAGGAGTCTCATCGTTTAGTTGTCTAATGTGTTGCTAAACAACTGGATTTTGATGTGTTTTTTGTCGTTTTATCATTTTTGTGTGTTTTTATGTGTTTATTAATGTTCAGGAGGTTTCATGTTTGTCGTGGAGGGAGGGTAGAGTTTGATTATACTCGTTTTGTGGTTGAACTTCAAGTTTTTGTGTGTTTATGAATGTTTATGAAGTTCTAATGTGTTGTAGGGGTGGATTGAGATTGGTTTAGATTGTTTTGGGGAGAAAGTTTGAGTTGAGATTGGTTTAGATTGTTTTGGGGAGAAAGTTTGAGTTTATGTGTGTTCGTTCTTGTTTATGAAATTTATAATGTTTGGTTGGACGATTATGAAGTTCTAATGTGTTCTTGTTTATTTATGAAATTTGGTTGGACAATTATGATATTTGTGGATGTTTTATTTATTAAATTTTAACGTGTTGTGGATGTTTAAAGATGATGACATTTAAATGTTGTTGTTTTATTGTAGGATGTTGTTCGGAGATGAGATTGGACGATTGTTCAAGATGCTGTGTTCCAGACGTTGTTTTCTTTTTTGTATTTATTGACGTTGTTTTCTTTTTTGTATATATTGACATTGTTTTCATTTTATTTTTTCTATGTATTTGTGAAAACAAATTTTTTTATTTAGTAACGACTTTGTTTTATTGTAAGATATTGAATTTTTCATTTATTTGTTATAGTATGGACTTCGTTTTCTTTATTTTATTTATTATGTGAATCTATTTAAGTTGGTTAATTACGTTTTACAGATTATTCATATCAAATTTAAAAAAATTACAAATTAAAAATTAAAAATATTTAAAAGACAATATTCAACTAATGAAGGAACTCCCCACACATATTTTTTTGCGACGGGAGTTCTTGTAACTCCCGACAAATAAAACAAACTATCGGGAGTTCCTCTCCCGACGGATTTTTCTCGACCAAACTCCCGACGATCCATTATTCTTCTGGAGAAGCTCTTCTGACGCATTTTCTACAATTTTCCAATGAATTATAACGTCGAGAGAAATTCGATTTCTTGTAGTGCCACATGATTCTTTGATTGACTAACATGTCAAAATTCCTCCTACACATTCACTCACCACCAATCTCAACAATCTCATTCACAAGAGACTTAACTATAGTCAAATTGACCTAACAACAATCAATTTAAACTTCATAAGCAAAATGTGTTTAGATTGAATTTTAAATAGTCTCTATCAATTATTTAAAACTTGTTTTTAGTTTTAGAATTTAATCAAATGTTTGTTTAGAATTTAATCAAATGTTTGTTGTTTACATATAAAAATTAAAACTCTGATTAAAAATTTGTGAAAAAGGAAACACAATTTTCAAAAACAAAAAATTAAACAACAATCAAAACTAGGGGTGGAATCGATTCGGTTTGATGGCCAAACCGAACCGAATCGCTTTTGTTTATACATAAAACCGAACTGCACCGTTTGTGCGGTTCGAACCAAACCGGTTCAATTCGGTTTCAAGAATCGGTTTGAGTTTTTTTTTTTACCTCTGTTCGTGTTCAGTGTTCACGGCGATGCTACGAAAGAAGAAGTGAACGGCCTGGTCGACGAAGAAGAACCAGACAGTTTGGTCGATGAAGAAGAACCAAACGAAAGAACTAGAAGAAGTGAACGGCATCCGTGAGGTACAGATCTGATTTCGTAAGGCAGTCTGGTAACGAAGAAGAACGGCGGTGGTTGACGAGGAAGAACGGCGACAGAAACCTTAGTTGGTACAGACCTGATTGGCGAAGGCGATTGCGAAATGGAAATGCCAATGCGTGAGCGTGAGGAGGGTGGAGGCAGAGTGGCGCACGAGTGCTGAGTTTAAATTAGGTTATTTATTATTAAATAAATATTAATATTATATTATATTATATATATATATATATATATATATATATATATAAACAGTTCAGTTTGATTTAGAAATCGGTTTTCAAGCTTTGAACCAAACCGAACCGATCCGTTTAAATTCGGTTTCAACAGCCCAACAAACCGCATCGAACCGAAAAATTCGATTTTGCTTATAAATTGGTTCGGTTTGATTCGATTTTGCAATTCGATTCGATTGGAGCAATTTTTTTTTGTCCATCTCTACTCAAAATCATGCCTAACTTATATATATTTTTTCTCTTCTAATTTTTGTTGTGCGCAAGTTTGAACATCTTGATATAAATGAAATTATCTGTTGATTGAATTTAAATGATCTCTCACCAATCTTTCACCTTTTTTTTTCCTTTTTTCTTCTTCCTTCACATCCCCATCTTACATTCATTAAGTGTCATAATGAGAAAATGATAAATCCATCCAAATATAGTTTTCTATATTAAGTTTACTGAAGTTATTTTCAAGTAATAATCAACTTAAAAAGAAAGAAAGGGCCATAAAAGATATCAATAATCACACTATTATTGACGAAAGAAAAATATTTAGTGTTAATATATAACCTCTAATGACGTGTCAAAATATGAGTTAAAGGAGTAACAACGGGTATTGTTGGTGGGTTTCTATAACATATTTTTAAAAGCAAAATACACAAAATACCCCCCAAAATAAGCTTCCAAAATCAGACCATATACTATTTACAGCCAAAACTACAAATTTCAGTCACTTTGTTTTTATCAAATTGCAGCTGAAGAAAACACACTGAATTTACAACGTTCTTACTCTTCTTGACAAGCTCAAACACAACCACATCCCCAACTCTTAGATTGCTTTCCCTGCAAAACACACCCCATCCTCTTCCCATTCGCTTCGTCGTCGAACCTTTTGCACCATATTTCCAATTTTCGCCCCTTCGAACCCCCCTGAATTTCAATGATTTCATCCTCCCTACTCAGATACTTAGTGCCAAAACTGGAAGGAATGTACTTTCACTAAACAATTGAGTTACTAAGACAAAGTTTCTTTTGCTATAATGTAGTAAACAACACATGTAGAGTATAGAACTTCACCATATAACTCTTCTTTATGTTTCTCTTCTTTATGATCACCATGAATGAAGGATTTTGAGTCTTGATCATTGTCTTTTTCGCTTCACGGATCGCCATCTCCCATCCACTCGATGATGCTTTTCGAGTTTTTGAAGGCGGCTTTCTTTTGTAAACAAGAAATAGTTCATCATTATTCAACGATAAACACACATCCCAAACAACAATAAAGAGGTATCAGAGTCATAGAATGATTCTAAAATGGTTAAAATCACTTTTGTCATTTTCAAAATTATTCTAAAAATATTTTTAATCCTTCAAAATCAACTTTAATAATATTGAAAATACATTTAAAAGTGTAAGATTGAAACTTGAGTGATTAAGTGATTTTAAACCTGACAAACATCGCATCGAGCCGAAGAGTTACATTTAAGTTAAATAGAACTTGCCTGGGATGATTTTTCACAACATCAAAATCTTCTATTGCTAAACAATTCTCAACTTTACACCTTTTGCTCTCGAACTCACTATCAAAACTTCCCGACTTTATTTTGGATTTACATCGAGTTTCTACGCCAGGCGACTTCATCAAATCGAACCCCAAATTAGTACAAGTCATCTTCGGACTATGTAGTTCGTATTGACAATCATCATCATCGTCATCAATGAATCGATCGGAACAGCCACAAGAAGAAGAGATTAAGATAATGGAATCAGATTTCTTAACTTCATTTCCAAGCTTCATTCCATCATGATGTGGATATTGAATCTCAAAAGTAGTTGTGTCAAAAATAAGAACTTAGGAAGCTGGAATGCCCCTCATATTTGAAGAGAATAAGAAGCCATAATCAATGGAGTAATAATCAATAAACTTATTCCAACTATCATTAAAGCATATTTGGCCATTGGATTTCTCTAATCCCACTTGCCAAACACCACCATTAGGCACATTAAGCAGAACATTAGAAGATAATTCTTTGCCAAACATCCTAATGAACTTTCTGGGCATTTTCTGTAAAGCAAAAGAGAGTTTTGTATTAAAGAGCATAATTTGATCATAGTAATCCAAGCATATTATTAAAATAAAAAATTTGTCCCACTTTGAACATGATCAAAAAGTTCTGATTTCCTTCTAAGAAAATATCAACCCCACTTGTTCAAATGTATAAATATTAGAGAAATTTCAGTCTAAAAAGTACTTCTAAACAAACTTTGCCCTCTGTTTTGCAAATATTCCTCTTCTTTCAAAAGTTGCAATGTTACTTATCTTTACCATCGTTCTTCAAAAATTACCTCCGGAATCGAAGTTCTATAGAACTATAATGATGATACTACAATGTAATGGTGATGATGTTTCAAAATTACCTTATATATATTTTTCCAACAAAAACAATAATTCCTTTTCCACGGTTTTGACCATTTATACATCGTTGGTATTCATTTGATTGTTTTTTATTTTTAATTTAAGATAATTAAGTTATTAAACACTAATTTCACTCATAAGTTTCTATAATTTCTTATCTACTTTCTACTAATATTCTCAAAAGTTAAGTCTGAGTTTTGAAAAAGACCTGAGTTTGTTTTTAGAACTGGACTAAAAACTCAAGTGTTTCTTAAACAAGGATAAAAACCATAATTAAAAATTATGAAGGATAAAAACGATGATGATGATTGTCAATACGAACTACATAGTCCGAAGATGATGATGATTAAGAACAAAATCGTTATCAAGGTTCCTCACTTTCTCAAGCTTCCAGTAAAATCGTTATCAAGGTTCCTTACTTTCTCAAGTTTCAGTAAAATCTCTACTTTCTACAGTCTGAAGAAAAAGGAGAAAAACGTTTACAAAGTAATCCACAAACAGAACCTAACTTGTTGTAGAACATTCGCCATTGTTCAAAAAAAACAAAAACAAACAAACAAGAAGAAAAAAGGGGGGGGAAGCAAATATGGGGGAAATTGCAACCAAGAAAAAAAAATTTTAAAAAAAAATCGACGCAGTAAATATGGGAAGTTTACCAGTTTTTCTTCACGAACGGAAGATGGAAGTATTATCTTGAAAAATTGCATGGAAGAATTGGTTTCGTACGGTTCAAGAAACCGCCGGTGGTGGCGGCTAAGCCCACTCCGCCAGCCTTCGCCGCAGTTTTCTTCCATGGAACGCTGAAAAACGCTTATGTTTTTCCTTTTCTGCCGCCGTTGACGGTGGTTTAGTGGTGGAGAGAAAATAGAGGAGAGGAAACGACAGTCTTAAAAAGAAATAACTGATAAGAAAGACTAGTGTGGCCTAGATTTTGGGGAACCGGAAAGTATTTATTTAAACTTATTATATTACAAAACATTAAACCCTAAACTCGACACATGTAACGACAATTGTGGACTCTGCGAGTCTGACCCATCAAATTTCATTCGCAATTATAATATTTTTAAAAATTAAAAATTTAATTAAAAAAAGCACAAGTACTGTTTTATCTGACTCAAATTAAAATTCGCAATTATTACGAGTTAAATAATTAGATATATTAACCCCCAATCCAATTGTTTAGTTTTGGATTGCGATAGATTTTCAAATCATTATGTTTTTAGAAAATGGGTTGTTCACATATTAAAATATTGATGTCATGAAATGGATTTTTTATTTAAATATGGTAGTTGGTAAGAATATTTAAGATAATATAGTTGGTTTGAAAGTATTTAAAAATATTTAAATCCTATTTTGATCTTTGAACTTTGAATCTGGTTTTATTTTAGTCCCTAAACTTTTAAAAACGTTTGTCTTGAACTTTAAAAACTTGATTACTTTGATTCCTGCTGTTATGATTCTATTAGCTCTTTAACGGAATGAGTTGGCTATATTTTTAAATGATTAGACACTAAATGATCCCAAATAAGCTAATCAATTTTAGACTAAAAATTCTAAGGTTCTAATTTTTATTTTTATTTTTTTGTCAATTGGGTTGAAATATCAATACCTAGCTCATTCTCACTCCTTTCCTTCTTTTGGAGCTATTTTACTTCGGAGGTTGATTTTGAGGAGTACAAAGCGATGACAACACTAATAACTAAAAGAGGTGGAACATTACAATCGGCTCAGGCAGAAATTGGAATCTGAGATGAAAACGGCGATGAAATTGCAAATGGCTCAACTAAAAGGAAAATTTAATCAACTCAGGCAGAACGTAAATTGGAGTCTCCATCGGGATTCTAGTCAAAAGCTCGCCAACATCTATAGAAAATCAAGAAACTTAAACAAAATTGAAGCATAAAAACATTATTGATTTCCTTCTTTCCCTTTTCCTTCAAAACTCAACTTTCCTATGCCTCCAGTTATAAATATTTTTCCTTTTTAAGAATACTATCTTTCTTTTTATTTCTTTTATTTATAACTTAGAAAAACCTATTTTTTTTTTTCCAAATTGGAATCTCCAAACAAATAAGATGAAAATAAATCCAATCCATATAGAAAATAAATTCTAAAAGAAAAGGGAAAAAAAATGTTATCAAATGAATCATAGGTCATCATCCAAGGGACCAAAAAAGTAAATGACCAAAATCAAACTAACTTTTGATTTACACTCTAATTGAAAATTGAAACCCCGGATAAATAGGTATTTAAAAAAAAAATCAAGGACTACACCTTTTTGAAAGGTTAGAGACCAAGGTAGAATAAAATTCAAAATTCATTGACTAAAATAGGATTTAAACCATGTTAGAAAAATATAGTTGTCAGTGGTCAAATCTCTACCTTGTGATCAGATGTCGAATTTTGAACTCTCGACATATTAAAAATATATTTTTTAAAAATTTGGTCGAGCCTTGAACGTGCACCCTCGTGTTGCCCTCTCGATTGATCATAATATTTATTATATATGTACTTGTTCACTAGTTGAAACTAAATTGAACCTTAGCAGAATAGTTACTACATCTTAAAAGTGTAGTGTGTCCCTTAAGACAAGCATTTGAATCTCATTTGAAACATCTTTGTATCTCTTTTCTTTTTTTTTTTCCTTCCGTTCTTCTTAATCTTTTTATTCAACCTTCCGTTTCTTTTTAATGTTTTTTTAAACTTTTGTTTTTTATTTCATAAATAAATATTTCCTTTTTATTACAGTTTAAAAAAATTCTTCTTATTTTTAATTTTTCTGACATATAAAAAATATATATACAAATATAAAAGTAGAAAATTAATTGTTTAAGGATTTTTTTAGAAAAGATAAATTATTTTAGCGTAGTTTTATTTTAATAATTTTTAATAAATATTTTAAATTTTATTATTTGCTTATATAATTATATATAAGACCTATTGGATATAAATTTTAAACAATAAAAATCTATCAAATACACAATAAAAATGTCAGGGTTCTGCTATACACATTTTAAAGTTTCGGAACCATGTATAGAAAACAATTTAGAACTATATGACCTAAGCTTCTAATTTTATATGAACTGGTTGAAAGAACGATGAGGTCCACTATAGAAGCAGGATCGTCCCAATTTTGTTTTTACAGAATAAAAATTATAGGACAAAAAATTATGCATCAAACGGGAAATTTACAACATGTTAAAACAGAAGATGAAGAAGGGTAATAAATTGACTTACCCTTGAAGAAACCAAAGTCTTCTCGAAAATCCTTCCAAATGGTCACGAACACTTTGAAACACTAATCTTCCAAAAATACAACAAACCAAGAAGAAGGACATCATCAAGAAGTAATCCTCTATATTCTCTGTAACGGTTGAGAATTACAGGAGGTGTGAGCTCTGTATATTTTGGAAGAGGGAGAGAAGAATTGAGAGAAAGAAGAGAGATCTAAATTAAACCCATAGATCGTCTGTGTAATACTTATATGAAGAAGATGAAGATTGTCAACTCACGATTGATGGGGAAGTGAATTAAGGGGAAGGGAGTTACAATTCACTCCTTAATTAAAATTCAAAAATTAATTTAATAAATAATTTAACAAATCATTATTATATATATGTGTGCTATCTTATCATATAATATATATTAAACTATAAGTTATATCAAATATAACACATAACCTATAATTTTTCTATTCTATCAAATACAATGTAACCTATAGTTTGAATTTCTCAATCATTTGCGGTATTTAATATAAATCACATTTATACTAAATTAGTTATATGAATCCAATCCATATAATTAGTATTTGAATCATATTAAAATATTTAATTCCTCTCAAAATAAACTTTATATTATAACGTATCCAATACATTATATTATTTATATTACATATAATTAATTTAAATAATATAATGTATTGGATACGTTAAATTAATTATATCATATACAATTAATTCCCTCAATTAATTTGAACAATTCAAATTAATATAAAATTAATTCTCAATAATCCCAGTTGAACTATAGAGACCTTATGGGCCTGTGGATTTAAGCTCCAATGGTACTTGAATAATTAATTAAACCCCTTTAATTAAATTACTCAACATCCAAAACTGTCGGTTACTCCACTAAAGACCAACAACTGCACTCTTTGCACTATAGATATATTTCTGTCTCCATTGGATATAACCAGTCCATAGTACGATGACCCTTCACAAATTGCTCGTAAGTATATCTAGGATAAAAGTACCGTTTTGCCCCTATAGTTACATCTAACTTCTTAAGTACTACTGATCCCTCTAATGAACAATAAGTCATAGTCCAACTATGACCAAACCCCTCTCGGGCCAAGAGAGGGTGTGGTGCCAAAATTTTCAAGCCCCAGAATCAACCTTTAAGGGAGCAATTTATCTACTTACCCCGACATTAGAGGAGTGAATTTCGTCTTGTGTAACTGTATTCCCAACTCCCCAATCAAACGAATCCCCAAAATGATAGGCTTGTTGAGACGGCGATCTGGCCACTCTCATCCATACAAATCAAATGACCGCCTTCATAGGTAGAAGTTCCTAACTCACTCAAGATTCAAGTTATGTCACCTATGGTCATTCTGGTGAAATGTAAGTCTCTTCTATTAACGACATTATATAATAAGACTATATATTTTGTGGTCCAATCTTATACAAACACTTTTTATTTAGAACACCTCCACTCACATGTCTCTACATGAATGATCGGGATCAGATCATTTGTAGCACTTTACAACAATTTTAACATCTACAAAGTGAGCCGTATTCATAGTGTCACCAGGATAAGGTATCCAACCTTATCCATCTACTACAGACTATTTAGGTTATCACTTAAATGTGATCCATCTACTACAAATCATATTCGTAGTGTCACCATAAGGTGATAAGTGAAGGGATGGGATCGAATCCTGTAGCGGAAGCATTTTGTTTGAATGCCTTGCCTCCCGCAAATCAATTTTACATCAAACAAAATTATTATACAAAACAAAATATATAAACATGAAAAAAAAAACATGCATTAGGGAAAAGATTAGAACGATTCTTATCTTTGTAGATTCCCAAGTGCCATGAACAATCCTCTCCTAGTTCCAACGAATGGATCTCCAATGATATTGATCATGAACAATTTCTTGAATAATCTCGAACATTACCACGAGAGTAACCTCGTTATTTTTTGGGATTCCAATAGAGGGATAGGTAGTATCCAACTATTGGGAGAAAGATGGGAGAAAAGAGTTCTGGAGAGTAGAGAGGATTTTTTTATGACTTAGAGAAAATTTTGCACAGTAACACTATGATGTGTATTGTGTTATGTGTTTCAATGTATTCCCAAAGGGCCATAATAAGGTCTTTATATAGAAAATGGCCAAACCCTTTTCCTAATATTTCTCTTTTCTACATTAACACTTATTTAATTAATTAGTCAATTTAATTAAATAACATTTATTTAATTAATTAGTCTTTGAATAACACTTATTTAATTTTAATTTCACAATAATTAAATAACTATTTATATATTAAACCTAATTTAATGTATATATTTAATTATCAAATACATCCTATGTACATGTGCAAAATCTCTCTATTATTTAATTCTTTATGAATCTAATTCACTTGAATTAATTAATTTGAATCTTATTCAAATATTACTTTCCAATTTAATTATAGAACATATCCATAATTAATTATATATTAATCACATTAATATATAGTTTCCTCTAATTATCTAATTAATTTGAACAATTCAAATTATCCCTCTTAAGTATCATTTAGTGAGCTAATGAGGGGACCTGGTGGACCTGTAGGTCAAAAGCTCCAATGATATAAGATTAATTGACTAAATTCATTAACCAAATTAATCAATATTCGTTAACTGTGGGTACACTCCACTAAAAACCCACAACTGCACTCTTCACAGATATATTATGTGTCCACAAATATAGACCAATACCAGCAAATTAGTCCTTCACGAGTGTTCATAACTCACACTGGATAAAATTACCGTTTTACCCTTGGGTTTCCTTTGACTCCTTATTACTAATGCTCCTTTAATGAATAACCTATTTATGGTCCAACCAATAAACAGAAACCCTCTCAGGCCAACGAAAGGGTAAGGCTTTTTGTTCAAGTCTTGGAGATACCACTTAAGGGAACACTGATCTACTTACCTTTAAGATGGGAAGGAGTGAATTCCATCTTGTATTATTATGTTCCCAGCTCCCCACTCAGTCTTGTCCCTAAAATAGTAGGCATATTGGGTCGGTGATCTGGCCACCCTCACTCGTTCAAATCAAGGAAAAATCCCTCATGAATGAGAGTTCATAATAATGCTCAGGATTAAGACTAAGTCACCTAGAGAAACCTGACTAGTCAACAGTGTTACTGAAGGAACACGTTTACAAAAGATCCTTAAGTGGAAGCGGATCATTCAAATTCCATTTTGATTGAAAAACTAATTTACAGCAAACATACAGATTATGTATTCTAAGAAAAAATTACAGTATGCTCTTAAGAAAGAAAAATATTCAAGAGATTATACTTTTGAAGAACACTTCTTCTAGTAAAACTCTCGAACTGTCACGAACTCAACAAACAGCAATAAACTTGAAGACCCTCTTCAAGAAATCTCGAACCAAAAGTATGAAGACACAATCACAGGGAGTCTTCGGTATTCTTAGGGTGAGAACCCATGAGTGGTGGGCTCTAACTATTTTGGTAAGGAAGAATTTTTAGTTTGGAGGAGGAAGAAAATTGAGGAAGACGGAACACTTCTATTGTATAACAAATGCCTTAATCGTATAGTGAAAAATCTCTATCGTATAGGTTCTCACTTGTTGTGTAGATTCTGTAAGGAAAAAAATAAACTAATTTCTTTTTATTCCATTTGTCATAAAAAAACCAATTAACAACACACTAAGGTGGTCAGAGAGAAAATATGATTTATTATTAAAAAATAATTAAACAATATAAATAAATATAATAACCAACTTATCATACTATATTTATAACCTATAGTTTTAATATTATATCATATTACAATATAAACTATAATTCTTTTTCTCTATTTTATAGCATTTAATATAAATCATATTTACATTAAAATTAACAACTATTTGAATCTCATTCAAATATTAATTTCCTCCAATTAAACTATAATGTATCAAATACATTATAACAATTATATCATATATAATTAAATTCCTTCTTATTAATTTGAACAATTCAAATTAACCCAAAAACTGATTCTCAACAAAATCCTTTTGAGCTACCAAGGGGACCTTATGAACCTATAGCTTGAAGCTTCAACAGTACGTAAATAATTAATCAAACTCTTTAATTACATTATCCACCATCCGTTAACTGTCAGGTACTCCATTAAAGACCGACAGCTGCACTCTTCGCACTACAAATATATTTCTGTGTCTATTGGATATAACCAATCAACAGTACGATGACCCTTCACAAATTTCTCGTAAGTATAGCTGGGCCAAATTACCCTTTTTCTCCTGTAGTTACCTTTAACTCAAGTACCACTGATCCCTCTAATGAACAATAGATCATAGTTCTACCATGACTAAACCCCTCTCGGGTCAGGAGAGGGTGTGGCGCCATATTGTTCAAGACCCGGAATTAGCCCTTAAGGGAGCAATTTATCTACTTATCCCTGCTTCGGGAAATGAGTGAATTTCATCTTGTGTAACTGTGTTCCCAACTCCCAAATCAGACGAATCCCCAAAATGGTAGGCTTGTTGAGTCGGTGATCTGGCCACTCTCACTCATGCAAATCAACGAACCACCCTCATAGGCAGGAGTTCACAACTCACTCAGGATTAAGGTCATGTACCTAGGGTCATCCTGGTGAAATGAAAGTCTCTATTATGAACGTGTTATATAATGAGACTAAACATTTCGTGGTCCGGTCATACAAACTTCTTTATATAGAATATCCCCGCTCGCATGTCTAATACATGAATGATCAGGATCAGATCATTTATAGCACTTTACAACATTTGTAACACCTACAAAGCGAGTCATACTCGTAGTGTTACTAGGATAAGGTATCCAACCTTATCCATATACTACAGACCATTTAGGTTATCACTTAAACGTGATCCACCTGTATGTCTCAACATATATTTTTAAGTTACAACGATAACCTTGAATGTTAGTTTATTAGTTTGTGGTTAATGCAACTAAAATATCACATTTTTCATAGACAAAGTGAATAAAAATATAACATATTATTAATCACATAAGAGTTTGTTTATACAAGGTTTACAAACTATAGGACCCTATGAGATTTAGGGTATCAACCCCAACAGTTACATCTAGTGGTTTCTTTTTTGCGGTCTAGTCTTATGCAAACTCATTGCATAGGATATCCTCACTCGTTTGTCACCTACACGAATGTGTTGGATCATTACGTTTATATCAAATACAAAGTTGACCATATCCATAGTGTTACCAGGATAAGGTACTAACATTATCCATATACTATAGACTCTTTAGGATGTATCTTGAACATTGATCCTTGTATCTTTCCATATACAATTCAAGACTCATATGATAGCCTTGGATGTTCGTGATAGGATATACTAGCAAGCAACGGAAGCAAAAAAAATCAATAAGCACTTTAATTACATTCAATTTGAGTTCTAAAGCATGCTTTTGTAGAAAATCACAAGTGGTTTTCAAATAAACATACCTTTAGTCACGGGATCCACCATCTGTTAACTACCAGGCACTCCACTAAAGACCGACAACTGAATTCTCCTTACCATAGATATATTATGTGTCCATTTTAACCAATCAGCAGTGCGACAACCCTTCAAAGATCGCTCGTAATTACAGCTGGGCCAATAACCGTTATGCCCTTGTAGTTACCTTTGTCTCCTTAAGTACTACTAATTTCTCTAATGAATATAAGTCATAGTCCTATTATGACTGAGTCTTCTCTTCCAACGAGAAGTTGTGGCTACTATGTTCAAGCCCCGAAATAAGCCCTTAAGGGAGCAATCTCTCTACTTATCCCTACTTCGGGAAATGAGTGAATTCCATCTTGTGGATTGAGTTTCCAGCTCCTAGATCAGACAAGTCCCCAAAAAGGTAGGCATGTTGAGTTGGCAGTCTGGCCACTCTCACCCATACTAATCAAAGGACCGCCCTCAAAGGCAGGAGTTTCCAAAACACTCAGGAATGAGGTCGTGTCACCTATGGTCGTTTAGGTGAGATGTAAGTATCTAGTATCAACGACGTTATATACAGAGTCTAGTCATCTCGTGGTCCAGGTCTTATATAAACTCTTTGTATAAGATACCCCCGCTCGCATGTCTCCACATGAATTTTCAGGATCTACCATCTGTAATAGTTTTCAACACTTGCAAACCTCTACAAAGCGAGCCGTATCCGTAGTGTTACCACAACAACTTGTAACAACTACAGAGTAGGCCGCATCCAAAAGTGTTACCAGAATAAGGCACCCAACCTTATTTTTATACTATAGACCATTTTGGCTATTTACTTGAACTTTATCTATTTTTATGTTTCAACATAAAGTTCAAGTATTCATGTAACAGCCATGGATCTTCATTTATTGGATTTAGACTTTACGAATGCAATTTAAAGATTTAATAAAAACTTTATTGAAGAAATGTTGAATAACATCTTTATTGATAATAGAATGTGTTTAACTTTACAAACTGCGAGTTTTAGAACACACAACCCAACAGTTCGTTTATTGGATTTAGGGTTATTAAGAAAAAATAGATAACAATACAAACAATAACATTTATTGATTTAACATCCATAACTCTGTATTGATAACAGTCAATTAATAACATTTATTATCTACGAGTTTTATGGCGTAAAATTATACGAACTCCCACTTGAACTAAAACTTTAGTCAGTGAGTTGTACACAATCCAAAAGGCATGATAATTCTAAATACAATAAATTAGGGCATTCATATACCCATTACACATCTTCCACTTGCCCTAAATTATATAGTGTACATGTCTCGTAGACCTAGATTCTCTAGATGACCCTCGAACACTTTAGCCGAGAGAGCCTTCGTAAATAAATCAACAATGTTGTGCTTTAAGGCAGTATTTATGACGATCACATGTCCTCTTTGCACAATCTCCCATATCAGGTGATACTTCCTCTCAATATGCTTTTCTCGTTTGTGACTGTGAGGTTCTTTAAAGTTAGCTACTATCCCACTATTGTCACAGTATAATTTGACGGGCAAGCCCATATTTGGAACAACTTCCAAATCACTTAGGAAGTTCCTTAACCAAACAACTTCCATTACTGCTTCATAAGTAGCTACATACTCAGCTTCCATAATGGAATCTACAAGGAATCCTTACTTGATACTACGTCATATTACAGCTCCCTCGTTCAGGGTAAACACTGATCCTGACGTGGATTTCCTAGAATTCTTGACAGTTTAGAAATTAGGGTCGATGTATCCTGTAAGGATCAAATTCTTCACTCCATACACTAGCTTGTAGTCCCTCGCTCTCCTAAGATACTTAAGGATGTTTTTAACCACCGTCCAGTGGTCTAATCTTGGATTGGACTAGTACCTACTGATAATTCTCACTGCATAACAAATATTTGGTCTAGTGTAGAGCATAACATACATTAAGTTGCCCAGAATTGAGATATAGAGAATACATCTCATATCCTCAACTTCTTGAGGTATCTTAGGACACTGTTCCTTAGATAAGTGAGCCCTATGCCCAAAAGGTAACAAATCCTTCTTAGAGTTTTGCATCGAATATCGATTCAACATTTTGACGATATAAGTAGCTTGAGATAGAGCTCGTGTTCTGTTCTTGCGATCTCTAATGATTTGAATCCCAAGTACATACTGCGCCTCTCCCAAATCTTTCATTTGGAATTAGGTTGCCAACCATTTCTTAATGTCAGTAAGGTACCCTACATCATTCACAATGAGTAGGATATCATCCACATAAAGTATTAGACAATTTATTTTATCGTCGATGGTTTTCTTATAGATACAAGGTTCATCAATCTTTTGATAAAAAACAAAAGATTTGATCGCTATATGAAATTTGAGGTTCCAAGATCTAGATACCTGTTTCAACCATAAATGCATCGATTCAGCTTGCAAACTTTGTACTCCCAACCATGGGTTATGAACCCCTTGAGCTGCGACATAAAGATATTCTTTTCAAGATTGCCATTAAAAAAAGCAGCCTTGACATCCATTTGTCATATCTCATAGTCATAATATGTGGCTATGGAAAAGAGAATTCTTATAGACTTAAGCATAGCATCAAGGGAAAAAGTTTCCTCATAGTCAACCCCTTCCTTTTGGGCATAACCCTTTGCTACAAGTCTAGCTTACCTTTCCAGCTACATCTCTCTTTCTTTTGTAGATCCATTTACACCTGATGGGTTTGACTCCTTCAAGTAAATCTACTAGCTCCCATATCGAATTGGAATACATGGACTCCACTTCAAGGTCCATGGCTTTAATCGATTGGTCTTTGTCTACATCATTCATCGTCTGTTTATAGGAAAATGGATCCTCAACACCATCATCTGATATGACAGCCCGAGTTTCAGTTAAACCCAAGTAATGGTCAGGTTGTATCACAACCCTCCCACTGCGTTGAGGCACTCTCACCGATTAAGAAGGATAAGATTAACCTGAAGTTTTGGCTCTTTCATTAACTCTTGATGAAGGACCGACTTCATCAACAACCCTTGTTGATTCTTTAGTAGCTTCACATACTACCACTTTACTACGTGATTTATGATCTCTCATATGATCTTCCTCTAAAAATTTAAATACAAACACTTTATTTTCTTAAGGGTCATAAAACATACCACCTTTCGTTTCCTGAGAGTAACCGACACAATCTTGAACGAGGTTCCAACGTCTTAGAATTTGTCACTAATAGATATGCAGTACAACCCTAGATTCTAAAGTAATGCAAACTCAATTTACGCCCCCTCCATAACTCGAAAGGTGTTTTAGAAACACTCTTCGAAGGAAAATTGTTCAAAATGTGAACTGCAGTCTTTACTGCATACATCCAAAACGAGTTAGGTAATTGAGCATAGCTCATCATATAAAGAACCATATCTAATAAGGTTCTATTTTTCCTTTCTAATACACCGTTTTGCTAAGATGCACCAGGTGCTGAGAGTTGAGATTGAATTCCATGTTCTATCATATAGTTCTTGAATTCTAAATCCATGCACTCTCCACTCTGATCAGATCGAAATGTTTGGTTTGTTATACCTAATGGGTTTTCAACTTTAGCCGAACTTTTCAAAAGCTTCAGATTTATGTTCCATTAGGTATAAGTAACCATATCTCAAATAATCATCTATGAAAGAGATAAAATATTTGTACCCACTTCTAGTTTTTACATTCATTAAACCACAAATATCCAAATATATGAGCTCTAAGGGCTCTTAGGCTTTATAACCTTTTCCACTAAAAAGTCTTTTAGTCATTTTTCCTTCAAGACATGATTCACATGGAGGTAATGAATCATTTTCTAACTTGCTTAGAAGTTTATTCTTTATCAATCTCCCGATCCTATCAAGATTTATGTGGCATAATCTCAAAATGCCAAAGGTATATAGCATTGTTACTTGGAGAAATTCTTCGCATTTTAGTTTGAGTAGTAGCAGTTTTAAACATCTCATGATTTAAAAGTGCTTTGGATTCAATTGGTCTTAAGTTGTCTTCTAGTTTAACTGAACAAATAGTCACACCATTTTTCATAATGAATGCTTCACTTAAATTAAAAGAAACTGAGTATGATTGTTCAATTAAATAAGAAATAGAAACAAGGCTCATTTTCATCTTGGGAACAATGTATAAGTTTTCTAAAAACCAAAAATCTATTTCCAAAAGACAACTTAGCAGCTCCCACTGCAAGAGCTGAAATGGCGTCTGCTATTCCAACCTTGAGTGTCATTTCACCCTCTTCTAACTGTTGGAAGGAACTAATTCCCTATAAAGAAGAACATGCATGATTAGTAGCTCCTGAATCAAGTATCCAGGCATTATGGTCATTTTCTACTAAACAAGTTTCTAGAACTAGTAAATATGATTTACCTTCCTTCTCTTTCTTCTTCTCAGCAAGTTACTTGAGGCAATTGCGTTTCCAGTGACCATCCACATTATAGTGGACACATTTCGCCTTATCAGCCTTAGCTTTTCCCTTGCCTTTGTCAACAGCGGGAGCCTTCCACTTTCCTTATTTCTTTTTCTGGATCTTTTAGTACCAGAAGTTGGAGGAACTGACTTAATTCTAGAGGATGAACCCTTATAGAACTTTTTGGATTGGGCAACATTTACCTCTTCTTCTATTGGTCCCTTGCCTTTCATAAGAGACTGAAAAGTCTGTAACTCGTTCAAAAGGGTAGTCAGTGTATACTGTATTTTGTTTATAATTGTATTGCTATGGAATTGAAGAAAACTCTTCGGAAGAGATTCCAAACTAAAGGACACCTAACTCTGCTTGTCTATGACCACATCGTTCATTTCAGTGACATTGAAATGGACCATCAGGTCAAGAACATGTTCTCTCATTAATTGGCTCTCTTTCATACACACATTGTAAATGTACTTAATGATCTCTTGTCGGATCTGAGTGGACGGTTGTCAAAACATTTCCTGGAGGGAATCTATGATCTGACGTGCAGTCATCATGGTCTCATGCTTTTTGGTAAAAACGTCAGACAAACTTGCAAAGATGTAGACTCAGGCCTTCTCATTGACCTTCGTCCAATGGCCATAAGCATCCTTCAACGCTTGAGATGCATTTCGAGCGGGGACTAAAGGACATTCCTCTATTAAGAAAATCCATAGATCATCGACAACCAGAATCGTATTCAGGTTAGATTTTCACGTCGCATAGTTTTCACTAATTAATTTCTCATTTTTAAGCAAGGATAATTGTAGAAGACATGTTGGAATATATAACAATCAATTGATCTTATTAGTTATCTTTGTCATAACTCATTACTTAATTATCCAATCAATTTAATAAAAACACATGTAATCATAGAAAACTATTGATTTTAGCTTTTGCAATGATACTTCTGAAATTTAGAGCAACAACCACCGAAGGGTGATCAGCTACTCCTCCTCTGAATTGAGACAATCTCAGCCAATCACTAAGACCAGAATATCTCTTACTCCTATAGTTTTTAGCTACCACTATTTTAGTCAATGATTCATTCAATGATTCATTGACTAACTTAATTCATCCTATATGTGTGACCCTTCCATTTTCAGATCCTAGAGGTACGCTTCAACATGCTATCGAAGGGAAAGATAACTGTTGAAGATTAACCTAAGAAACCCTATCCATTATTAGAGTTTGCGTTGTTTTGACCCCTGTGATGAGACCCTCTGAAGGGATGGTCTCTCCAGGACGACATGTAGGCAGACCATAGGAATCTCACGGTGCAATCTAATGGAAGAGACCGTGTGATACGTTGACACGCATCCCTCTCCCACTTACTATAAACACTTCCCCATTCACCTTGTTATTGACCCATGAAAACACTTTCCAAAGGGATGTTGCGCCTAGGGCGACACGAAGCCAAGCATGAATCTCATGGTGTGAACTATTGGGGACATGAGAGCTGAAATTTGATATATCATATATAACAACTTCCTCCCACTAAAGTATTCTAATATTTTATTAGGATTTTATTATACTTAGTAAAAAACCGGCTGATAAATTTATCTAAGTCCTTTACATTTGCTCAATATAACGTTTATATTGAATAATTTAACAATACTTGATTTCATTTATTAAACTATTTTAATAAAATCAATCATTTATTGCATACTTATAAAATATTTGTCCAATTCACCTTCCAAGTTGGTTCCCAAGTGGAGGCATTCTGTTTCCATCAGCTTAAATACCCCCTCCTAGTAGAACCTTCCTTAGACAAAGGTGTTGGGTTGATGCAAATCTTGTAGGGTCCTGTAGTTTGTAATTGTATTGTATAAACATTTATTTATTTATTTAATAAAATATGAGATGTTTTATTTTACATTTAGTAGCGTTAAACCCACAAACCAATAAACTAACATCCAAGGTTATCATCTGTAGCGTAAACATGTATGTAGAGACATATAGATGGATCATGTTTAAGTGATAACCTAAATGGTCTGTAGTAGATATATAAGGCTAGATACTTTATCCTGGTGACACTACAAATACTGTCTGTTTTGTAGATGTTACAATTGTTGTAAAGTACTACAAATGATCTAATCTTGATCATTCATGTAGAGACATGTAAGTGAGGGTATTCTATACAAAGGAGTTTGTAAAAGACTGGATCATGAAATGACTAGTCTCATTATATAATGCCGTTCATAATTGAGACTTACATTTCACTAGGATGACCATAGGTGACATGACCTAAATCCTGAGTGAATTATGAACTCCTACCTATGAAGGCGGTCATTTGATTTGTATAGGTGAAAGTGGCTAGATCACTGACTCAATAAGTTAACATTTTAGGGATTCGTCTGATTGGGGAGCTGGGAACACGACTACACAAGACGGAATTCACTCATTCCCTTACGTCGAGGTAAGTAGATAAATTTTTCTCTTAAAGGATGATTCTGGGGCTTGAACAATGTGGCACCACACCCTCTCCTAGCCCAAGAGAGGTTTGGTCACATTTGGACCATAACTTATTGTTCATTAAGGGATCAGTGATACTTAAGGAGTTAGATGTAACTACAGGGGCAAAATATAATTTTGGCCTAACTGTACTTACGAGCAATTTGTGAAAGGTCATCGCACTGTTGACTAGTTATATCCAATGGACACAGAAATATATCTGTAGGGCAAAGAGTGCAGTTTTCGGTCTTTGATGGAGTACCCGACAGTTAATGGATGTTGAATAATTTAATTAAAAGGACTTAATTAATTATTTACCATTGGAGCTTCAATCTACAGGTCTATGAGGTCCTCTCTGTAGCTCAACAGAGATTTAATGAGAATCGATTTGGGATTAATTTGAATTGTTCAAATTAAATGAGAGAATTAATTATATGTGATATAAATAGTTTAATTTAATTATATATGATATAATTAATATAATGTATTGGATACATTATAATATAAAGTTTATTTGAGAGGAAATAAATATTTGAATATGATTCAAATATTAATTATGTGAATTGAATTTAATATAAATGGGATTTATATTAAATACCATTAATGAGAGAATTAAAACTATAAGTTATATTATATATGATAAAAATATTAAACTATAGGTTATATGTTATATATGATATAACATACATACATAAATACATACATACACACACATACACACACATATATATAATAAGTTAGTTATTATATATGTATATAATTTTAAATTAAAATTGATTTATTATTTTATTAATTTTAATATGAATTTTAAAGGGAGGGCAATAACTTCTCTCCTACAGAAAATAGAGAAAATGTTATCTGGAAAAAGAAAAAAAAAAAATCTCCCAGACTTTCTCTTCTCTCAATGCCTCTCAATCTCCTTCTCTCCCAAATTTCCAAGAGCCCACACAACTCCTTGGATTCTCATCCTAGAGAATATAGGAGAAACACTTTTCGTGGTAGCCATTGGAGTTTCGAGTTCGTGGCAGTACATGGCCATTTTAGAGAAAATGAAATACGTGAAGAAAAGGTTTTTCAAGGGTAAGTCTCCCTCTCTAATCCTTTTCTTAATTTTTATTGCATGCTGAAAATTTTTGTGAATTGCATAATTGTTTCTATAATTTGTGTTATGAGAAAAAAAAATTGGGACGATTCACGTTTTCACTCAGGACCTTCACAAGTTCCTTCAAAAGGTCTTTTACGGGCAATTATTTTATAAATTTAATATTTTATTGAAATTCATTTTAATCCTATTAAAACAAATTAAAAAGATTAACCTATTCCTAATCCCATTAGAAACAACATAAGTCAACTTTAAACAATTTAAAATAATTTGGACATATGCTTGCATGCAATCTAGAACATAGATTTTAATATATCTCATTAATACTATGACTCTTTAAATTAATGAATTTAGTAGATCTATAAAAACTTCAAGCATTCACATACATCATTCCACTATTTATTAGAACAATTTTAATATATAGTATGATGCATGGACATGCTTAATTTAATCATACATCACTAACATAACACTTATATTATGATGCATGAGCATGTTAATTTGATCATGCATCTATAAAATATTGAAGGAACTCGTTTTAAAGAAATCCTTGAGCGAAAGCGGATCGTCCAAATTCCATTTTGAATGAAAAACAAATTTACACCAAACAAACAAGATATGCAATCTTAAATAAATTACAAAAAGAGTTCAAAAGATTATACCTTTGAAGAACGTTTCTTCGTAAAAAACCCTCGAACTGTGAACCCAAAAACAGCAACAAGCTTGAAGACCCTCTTCAAGAATTCGCGAACCAAAACTGAAGACACAACCACTAGGAACCTTCGATATACTCAGGTTGAGAGTCCAGAAGTTGTGGGCTCTGACCATTTTAGTTGGAAGGGTAATTTTGTGTTTGGAGGAGGAAGAAGATTGAGGAAGACAGAGCTCTTCTATCGAATAGTAAATGCCTCAATCGTGTAGTGTTCCAACATGAGTCTATATCGTGTCAAAGAAAAGAAAAACAAATTTTCATTTATTCCAATTTGCCATAAAACTACTTAACCACCTACTAAAGTAGTTGGAGAGAAAAGAGGATTAATTATCCAAAATAATAAAATAAATATAAATAAATATGATAACCAATTTATCATATCTTATTTACATTAAACTATATGTTATATCAGATATAACACATAATCTATAGTTTTAATATTGTATCATATACAATATAAACTATAGTTTCTTTTCTCTATTTTATGGTATTTAATATAAATCATAATTATATTAAATTTTAATAACTATTTGAATCTCATTCAAATATTTATTTCCTCTAATCAAATGATAATGTATCAAATATATTATGACAATCATACCATATATAATTGAATCAATTTAATTATATCATATATAATTAAATTTCCTCTTATTAATTTGAATCATTCAACCCAAAAATTGATTCTCAACCAAATTCTTTTGAGCTACTAAGGGGGCCATATGGACCTGTAGCTTGAAGCTCCAACGGTACGTAAATAATTAATTAAACTCATTAATTACATTATCCACCATCCCTTAACTATCAGGCACTCCATTAAAGACAGACAGCTACACTATTCACACAACAGATATATTTCTGTGTCCATTGGATATAATCAATCAACAGTACGATAACCCTTCACAAATTGCTCGTAAGTACAGCTGGGCCAAATTATTGTTTTGCCCCTGTAGTTATCTCTAACTCCTTAAGTAGCACTGATCCCTCTAATGAACAATAGATCATAGTCCCACTATCACTAAACCCCTCTCGGCCCAAGGAAGTGTGTGGTGCCACATTGTTCAAGACTTGGAATCAGTCTTTAAGGGAGCAATTTATCTACTTATCTCTGCTTCGGGAAAGGAGTGAATTCCATCTTGTATAGTTGTGTTCCCAGCTCCTCAATCAAACAAATCCTCAAAATGGTAGGCTTGTTGAGTCGGCGATCTGGCCACTCTCACTCATACAAATCAAAGGACCACCCTCATAGGCAGGAGTTCACAACTCATTCAGATTAATGTCATGCTACCTATGGTCATCCTGGTGAAATGAAAGTCTCTATTATGAACGGTGTTATATAATGACACTAAACATTTTGTGGCCTGGTCTTATACAAACTCCTTTGTATAGAATATCCCTGCTCGCATGTCTAATACATAATGATCAGAATCAGATCATTTGTAGCACTTTACAACATTTGGAACACCTACAAATCGGGCCATGGATAAAGTACCCAACCTTATTCATATACTACAGACCATTTAGGTTATCACTTTAACATGATCCACCTGTATGTCTCCACATACATGTTCAAGTTACAATGATAATCTTGGATATTAATTTATTGGTTTGTGGTTAATGTAACTAAAATATCACATATTTCATAGACAAAGTGAATAAAATATCATATATTATAAATTACATAAGAGTTTGTTCATATCAGGTTTACAAACTATAGGACCCTACGGGATTTAGGGCATCAACCCCAACAAATATAACTCTTTATATTTAATTATGATGCATGTATATGTTTATCCTAAGGTGGGCATATTTTATCTATATGACATATAATATGTAATATGAATTCAACAAATAATTTACATCCATCCAATGCATAATTAAATTAATTAGCAAAAATTGGACCGATTTTGGCACCCTAATGCAAAATTAAATGATTAAATTAATATAACTTTTATATTAATTTAATTAATTAATAAATAAGTTAAAAATATTACAAAAAATTAGGTTAAGAAGGCTGCTTCAGACGTCTCGCACACGCCGCACCGCTCCGTCCAACCTTGAAGCGTTGCAACACTGAGGGCAGCATTGCAACGCTACCACCGTAACGCATCGCCTTTGCCTTCCAGCATTGCAATGCTATGATAGCATTGTCATGATGTTGATCGGCAGAACACTTTTGTCCTGCACGTTTTCGACTCTGAACATGCCCCGAACACTTCCATTTTTTTTCGATCTCTTTAGCAGACTTTGCTCTATCGATCGACATAGACTTATAGACTCGAAGCAAGAATTAAATTGCCCAAAAATACAATGGAAGCTTACAATTTAATAAAATTAAAAAAATTCTAGGGTCAAAATCGAAAACATCCAATTTTGAAAACCAACATTCAAACATTCATAATGTAGAATATTAAACCCACCTCTAAACGATTTTGTTTCGAAAAATACAAAGAATGAAAATGCAAGGAATTGACTTCGATACCAATTGAAGGAATGGGATGGAATTTTGCAGCAGAAGCGTTTTGTTAGAATATTTTGCATCCCGTAAATCGATTTTACATTAAACAAAATTATTATACAAAACAGAATATATAAACATGAAAAATTAGCATGCATTAGGGAAAAGATTATAACGATTGTTACCTTTGTAGATTCCCAAGTGCCACGAACAATTTTCTCCTAGTTCCAACAAACGAATCTCCAACAATCTTGATCACGAACAATTTCTTGAACAATCTCGAACACTATCATGAGAGTAACCCCGTTATTCTTTGGATTCCAATAGAGGGATAAGCGGTATCTAAATATGGAGAGGGGGAGGGGAGAAAAGGGTTTTGGGGAGTAGAGAAGATTTTTTTATGGCTTAAAGAAAATTTTGCACAGTAACACTATGGTGTTGTGTATTGTGTTATGTGTTTCAATGTATTCCCAAAGGGCCATAAGGAGGTCTTTATATAGAAAAGGGTCAAGCCCTTTTCATAATATTTTTCATTTCTATAATAACACTTATTTAATTAATTAGCTCATTTGATTAAATAACATTTATTTAATTAATTAACTAGTGTTATTTAATTAACTAACTCATTTAATTAAATGACACTTATTTAATTAATTAGTTCAATTAAATAACACTTATTTTAATTTACACAATAATTAAATAACTATTTATACATTAAACTCAATTTAATGTATATATTTGATTATCATATACATCTCATGTATATGTGCGAAACCTCTATATTAATTAATTATTTGTGAATCCAATTTACTTGAATTAATTAATTTGAATCTTATTCAGATATTACTTTCCAATTTAATTATAGATCATATCCATAATTAATTATATATTAATTACATTAATATATAGTTTCCTCTAATTAATTTGAACAATTCAAATTATCCCTTTTAAGTATCCTCTAATAAGCTAACGATGGGACCTGGTGGACCTGTAGATCAAAAGCTCCAATGAAATGAGATTAATTGACTAAACTCATTAACCAAATTAATCAATATTCGTTAACTGTGGATACATTCCACTAAAGACCCACAGTTGCGCTCTTCTCATTACAGATATATTTCTGTGTCCAAGGATATAGACCAATACCAACAAGTTAGTCCTTCAAGAGTGTTCATAACTCCAAATGGATCAAATTATTGTTTTACCCTTGGGTTACCTCTGACTCCTTAAGTGTCAATGTTCCTCTAATGAACAACTTGTTTATGATCCAACCAATAAACATAAACCCTTCTCAGGCCAATGAGAGGGTAGGGCCCTTTGTTCAAGTTTCGGAGACAGCACTTAAGGAAACACTCATTTACTTACCCTTAAGGCAGGAAGAAGCGAATTCCATCTTGTATTATTATGTTCCTAGCTCCTTACTCGGTCTTGTCCCCAAAATGGTAGGCATATTGGGTTTGCGATCTGGCCACCCCCACCCATGCAAATCAAAGGACAATCCTTCGTGAACATGAGTTCATAATATACTCGTGATTAATACTAAATCGCCTAAGTCATCCTATTAAAATTGAAACCTGACAAGTCAATGGTGTTACATCTAGTGGTTACTATTCACGGTCTAATCTTATGAAAACTCATTGCATAGGATACCCCCACTCACATGTCACCTATACGAACGCGTTGGATCATTATGTGTGTATCAAATACAAAGTGGGTCATATCCATAGTGTTACCAAGATAAGGTACCCAACCGTATCCCTATACTATTATAACATCCCGGATTTTTATTATTTATGTAATTTAAATAATTTTTATTAATTAAGGGAATTTTTGGAATTTTTGGACTTAAGTGTAATTGCGGAAATTTAATTATTGACGTTGAAATTATTTAATTTGGAAATTAATGGGTTGACGTTGAAATTATTTAATTTGGAAATTAATGGATTGACGTTGAAATTATTTAATTTGGAAATTAATGGATTGACGTTGAAATTATTTAATTTGGAAATTAATTGATTGACGTTGAAATTATTCAATTTAGAAATTAATGGTAGGAATTAATTTCATTTTGGAAGGAATGGGTGTTTCAATTTAATGGTTTAATTGGATGGAAGTTATGGAAATTGGACTTTTAATGTCACACAAATTTAATTTGAAATTAATGTCAAAAATTAATTTCATTTTGGAAGGGGTTATGTCATACAAATTTAATTTGAAATTAATGTCAAGAATTAATTTCATTGTGGAAAGGGGTGAGTTAAGTTCTTTGTGAATTAAAAATTTTACGGGAGAAAAGGATTAAAAGTTGGAAGCAGGGCCTGATTGAAGGAAGAATTTGGAGATTGGAATATTAAGGGTGGTTGTTGCTCAGACTTCGTTGGGGAATTGAATTCAAAGATTTATTATTGAAGACTGCCGCTTGGATCGATATCTAAATCTAGTATCAAGGTAAGTAATCTTACTACTGGAACTGTCCTAGTGCCAGACAATGATAATATGATTTATTGAGGATATATTGATAGTTTGATGTTTATGTATGCCTTGCTGACATAAGGGTTTAAAAGACTAGTTGCGCATAGAGATGTTTGAATACTAGTATGATTTGAGTATATTATTGTTATTGGAGATCCTGCTGAATCTGAGGATGATGAGATGCATACGTATGTTATAGAGCTATGATGAAGAAATTCATATGTGTGTTATAGAACCATGATGATGAGATGCATACGTATGTTATAGAGCTATGATGAAGAAATTTATATGTATGTTATAGAACCATGATGATGAGATGTATATGTATGTTATGAGACTAGGATGACAAGAGGTATATGTACGTTGTAGAATCATGATGATGAGATCTATATGTATGTTATAGAACCATGTTGTGATACTTGTGATGTTGAGATTGTGATAGTGTCCTCACTAATTAGTTAGATGCTCACCAGATATTGTGTTCCCTTTGGGATTCACCAAATATTGTGTTTCCTTCGGGATTCACCAGATATTTTGTTTCCTTCGTAATTCACCAAGGGTTATGTTTCCTTCGAGATTCACACCAAGGGTTGTGTCTCCTTCGGGATTCACCAGAAGTAGTGGACATACTTAACTATCGTAGGATAGAAATCAGTTTTTCATGTATGTATGTGTCCCATAAGGATTAGAGCAGTTTATATGTTCTACTAGAGGTATGCATCTAGAGGACATAGATGTCTAGCCTGACCTCAGTAGTGGGATTACTTACTGAGTATTTTATACTCACCCTTTCTCATGTTTATGTTTCAGGTAAGGGTAGGGACGCGCCGGTGAATGACAAGAGGAATCCATGAACGAGCCACTTGGGACCATTTTTAATGCTTCCGCTCAGTTTTAAGAGTTATTTTATGTTTTTAACTTTCGATCTTGACATTTGGAACTTATCATTTGAGATTTGTTTTCAAACTTATTTATTTCCATTTATGACTTATGGGTACCCCATTATTTGTTTTTAATATTTGAATTTAATGAAGGACTTTTGAACTTATCTTATTTATTTAGTATTTATTTCACCATAAAAAGGTGTCGTTTTAAGTTCCATGCATGCATGTATTTAGTAACGGCCTAACTTAAGTCCTAGGGGGTCGGGTCATTACAACTATAGACCCTTTAAGTTGTATCTTGAACATCGATCCTTGTATGTCTCCATATACAGTTCAAGACTCATAAGACAACTTTGGATATTATTTTATTGGATTTGGGGTTATTAAGACAAAATAGACAACAATACAGACAATAACATTTATTAATTTTGATAGGATATACTAACATGAAACGGAGGCAAATAAAATCGATAAGCACTCTAATTGCATTTAATTTAAGTTCTAAATGCATACTTTTGGAGAAAAAACACAGGAGGGTTTCAAATAAACATACCTTTAATGAATCCTCCCAAATCCAAGCTGCTCTTCATGTAATTTTAGCTCCAATTTGATAGTGAACCACCAAGAGATCTTCTTTACTATTCTCTGCCTTGAATTTGAGTGGTGGAACTCCAATTTGAGTGAATTTGTGAAAGGAATTTATGGGTTCTTGAGAGGAAGAAGAAGACTGCAGAAAAACTAATTTCTTCAGCTAAATCTATCTCAATTCATAAAATTTAGGAGTTTTATTCACTTCCATCATGCAAGCACTGGTGAATCTCATTCATGCGAGCTCTAAGTTGCAAATTCAAATGGCTAGGTGGATTGAATTTGGAGGAAATACCTCCTACTTGGTTTTATTTGGGAAAAACCCACTAAAACCATTTTTTTTTTTCCAATTTCCAATCTTTACTAATTCCAAAATTAATAAAAACCAATTTGATTAATTCTCAAATAATCAAATTCAACATTTCAAAATTCATTTTCTCAAATTGAATTTAAAATTGGAAATTAATTTTATTTTTAATCAATTAAACAAATTTAATTAATTAAATAATTTAATATCAAATATCAACTTAATCTTACACCTAATTTTAAACATAAATCTTATTCATGTAATTAATATTTAAATATTATAAACTCTCCAATTTCATCTAATTTCAATAAATTAAACATTAATTAATTATATCAAACATAATTGTACAAACCCTAATTTGAATTTGAACTATCTAAATTCAAACCCTAATTTCAATTTGAACACTTTAAATTGATATCATACCAAATTTACTCAATTCAATATTTCAAGGTGTTCATGTTTTACGAGCTAGTAGAGGAACCTTATGGACCTATAGATCATGAGCTCCAACGACTAAGATTAATTGGCTAAACTCTTTGGACCGAATTAATCAGTATTCGTTTACTATCGAGTCACACCACTATAACTTTATAGTTGCACTCTCCTCACTGTAGATATATTTGTGTCCACATGATTTAACCATAACTAGTAAGTCGACCCTTCACAGATTATTCGTAATACCGATTGGGTCAATGTGCTGTTTTACCCTCGATATTATGTCTTGTTCCTCAAGTTCCAACTGATTCTCTAATGAACAATTGGTTTATAATCCAATCACTAAACCAGATCCCTCTCGAGCCAATGAGAGGGTGAGGCCCCTTGTTCAAGACCTGAATTCAATACTTAAGAGAATAACCTTTCTCCTATCCTAAATTGGGTAGGCATGAATTCCGTCTTGCACCCTATGTTCTCAGCTATTTACCTGGTCTTACCCCTAAAATGGGAGGCTTATTGAGCCGGCATTGTTGAGTCAACCCTCATCTATGAAAATCTAAGGATAGTCCCGAATAAACAGGAGTTCATAGTTAGCTTAGGATTAAGATCGAGTTACCTAGGTTATCTAAGTGAAATAGTCAGTCTTAAATAGTAAAAAAACGTTAAAAAGTTAGAGTGACTTATTTCTTGGTCCGATCTTATGCAAACTTATTGCATAGAATGCCCCCACTCCTCATGTCAATACATGAACGAATCTGGATCACTTCGTTTGTAGTATCTTTACAACTTGTAACAACTACAGAGTAGGCCACATCCAATAGTGTTACCAGAATAAGGTACCCAACCTTAGTCATGTTTGTTTTGGCTATTTACTCGAACTTGATCCATCTTTATGTCTCTATATAAAGTTCAAGTATTCATGTAATAGCCATGGATCTTAGTTTATTGGATTTAGACTCTATGAATGCAATTAATAGATTCAATACCTTTATTGAAGAAATGTTGAATAACATCTTTTATTGATAATAGAATATGTTTAATTTTACAAACTGCAAGTTTTAGGACATAAAACCCAACAAATTTAACATTCATAACTCTTTATTGATGAAAGTCAATTAATAACATTTACTATATATGAGTTTTAAGGTATAAAACCTAACGACTAGGTACCCCTTCACTTAAATTAGACCATCTCAACCAATATACAGAACAACTTCTTGTACTTATAAATATCAATCACCATTGATCGGTCCAGAAATTGTTAACTAGCGTAACATTTTATTGTATGTGTAACCCCTCATTTTAGATTCTAGAGTTATACTCTAATGAGCCAACCGTAGGAAAAAATCGATTGGGTTAAAAACTATAGCAACCATATCCATTTCTGGAGTTTTAGTAAAGAGTCATGCAAATGTCATCCGTAGGGGGGACACAAGCAAAGGTGCCTCGAGGCCGAGCATGAAAATTTACTACAAACTAATGAGAGAGACTATGGGATGTGTTGACATATGTCTCACTCCCACCTACTATAAACACTCTCTCTATTCACCTTGGTATTGACCGATACAAACATCACTTGTAAGGGGACATAAGCAAAAGTGCTTCGAGGCCGAGTATAGCTCTCACGGTGTGCACCATGAGGGAGAAACGTGAAAAGGAAAAATGAAGTATTGTTTACCATATTTTCCTCCCACTGAGTGTTTTACCTAGGGTTAATTTAACTTAAAAAAATATGGCTAATTATTTTTATTAAGTGATTGTTTAAATTTTTCCAAAAGTACCACTTACTTTAGATAATTAAATAATTTTGATTAATGTTCATTAAACATTTTAATAAACTTTAATCAACTATTGCATGCTTGTAGCAAATCTATCTAATTCACCTTTCAAGTCAGTTTTTAGGTAGGGGTATTCCATTTTCGTCAACTTAAATATCCCAGCCTAGATAAACTAATCTTAGACAAATGTCCCTTATAGATACGTTTGCTACAAATTTAATCATTTAATTAAAATAAATTTAATTTTATTAAATCGATTAAAAGATTAAACTAATTTCTAATCTCATTGAAAATGTTGTGAACTTAAGTCTATGTGAATCATATTTTAAACTATTTAAAAAATGATTTGAACTTAAGTTTGCATGCAATTCTATATTATCGATTTTAATTTCTAATTTCATTTCATTATAATGATTATAAATAAATCAAACAAATTTAAACCATACATTTCATTTGATGACAAACTTAATAAAATTATAACATTTATAAAATTATATAAATAGTGTCATGCTTCATATAATTCCTCTTTCATTACTTAACATACATAACTATTATATACTAAATTAATGAAATAATAAAAATAACATTCGTACAAACATCCAACTATATATTATAATTCTTATAATATAAATGATGCATGACAATGTTATTATGTATGCAAACATATATGATGGTACTTATATTATATGATGCATGAGCATGCTATAAAAATAAATCATGCAACTATATATAACATTTATAATATAATAATGCATGAATAATGCATAACCTATGGTGGGATTTTGCTATATGGCATACATTATGATATATATAATTAAAAATAAACCAACCATACATCAAATGCATAATTTAAGCAGTAATTTATGGACCGAGATTGGACTCCTAAGCAATTAATTAAATTAACATAATATTTATATTAATTTAATTAATTAGAAAACTAACTATTACATCAAATAATAGCTTAACTAGTTCAAAACAGGTGAATCAGACCTTGAACCACACGAACCAGACCGCTGAACCACTAGACTTCACGAACTGTTCATAAATCTCGTGATGTTTCCATCTGCCTCATTGCAGCATTACAACACTACTGTACAGTCACGAATTCCATCGATCTTGCTCCGATTTGGACCTCATTTTTACCGAAAAGCATTGGAAACAACACGAATGACTCAAACAACAAATTGCAGACTCAATAGTTTTAATTATGTCCAAAACAAATGGTCCTTACAAAATAAATTTGTAAATTTAAAGCGGTAAATCTAAAGCCCAATCCCGAAAAAACTATAAATCGCAAACCATTCAACATTCATCAACATGAACATAATTCAGATTGCAACCTACCATAATTTGGAAATTAATTCTGGAAAAATAATTCGGACCAAGAATGCTGCTCTGATACCAATTGAAAGAAGCGTGAGGTCCACTGCGAAAGCGGGATCGTCCAAATTTCGTTTTTACAGGATAAAAATTATGCATCAAGCAGGAAATTTACAGCATGCTAAAACAAAAGAGGAAGAAGGGTTAGAAATTGATTTACCCTTGAAGAAATCAAAGTCTTCTCGAAAATCCTCCCAAATAGTCATGTACACTTCAAAACACCGATCTTCCAAAAATATAGCAAACCAAGAAGGACACCACCAAGAGGTAGTCATCTGTATTCTCTGTAGAGGTTGAGAATTACCGGAAGTGTGGACTCTGTATATTTTGGGAAAAGGGAGAGAAGAATTAAGAGAAAGAAGAGATACCTAAATTACATCCACAGGCCATCTGTGTAAAACTTATGTGAGGAAGATGAAGATCGTCAAAACTGAAAAGTCCCACGATTGATCGAGGAGTGAATTAAGGTAATGGAGTTCCAACTCACTCCTTAAATAAAATTCAAAAATTAATTTAATAAATAATTTATCATACAGTATATTTTAAACTATATAATTTAATATATATTATATATTAAATAAATAATTTATCATACAATATAATAATTTAACAAATGATTTATCATACAGTATATATTCAAAAATTAATTTAATAAATAATTTATTATACAGTATATATTAAACTATATGTTATATCAAACATAACACATAACCTATAGTTTCTATATTGTATCAAATACAATATAACTTATAGATTGTATCAAATACAATATAACCTATAGTTTGAATTTTCTCAATCATTTGTGGTATTTCATATAAATCACATTTATACTAAATTTAATTATATGAATCAAATCCATATAATTAATATTTCAATCATATTCAAATATTTAATTCCTCTCAAAATAAACATTATATTATTAATTTATCCAATACATTATATTAATTATATCACATATAATTAATTTAGATTAATTATATCATATATAATTAATTTAAATTAATTTGAACAATTCAAATTAATCCAAAATTAATTCTCAATAATCTCAATTGAGCTATAAATGAGACCTTATGGACCTGTAGATTGAAGCTCCAATGGTACTTGAATAATTAATTAAACTCCTTTAATTAAATTACTCAGCATGCATTAACTGTCGATCACTTCACTAAAGACTGACAGTTGTACTCTTCGCACTACAGATATATTTCTATGTTCATTGGATATAACCGGTCCATAATGTGATGACCCTTCACAAATTGCTCGTAAGTACAATTGGACCAAAAATATCGTTTTGCCTCTATAGTTACATCTAACTCCAAGTACCACTGATCCCTCTAATGAATAATAAGTCATAGTTCAACTCTGACCAAACACCTCTCGGGCCAAGAGAGGGTATGGCACTACATTATTTAAGCCCCGAAATCAGCTCTTGAGGGAGCAATTTATCTACTTACCTCGACATTAGGGAATGAGTGAAGTTCATCTTGTATAGTTGTGTTCACAGCTCCCCAATTAGACAAATCTCCAAAATGGTAGGCTTATCGAGTCAACGATCTTGCCATTCTTATCCATACAAATTAAAAGACCGCTTTCATAGGCAAGAGGAGTTCACAACTCATTCAGGATTAGGTCATGTCACCTATGATCATCCTAGTGAAATATAAGTCTCTACTATTAACGGCGTTATATAATGAGACTATTCATTTCGTGGTCCGGTCTTATACAAACTCTTTTCTATAGAACACCCCCGCTCACATGTCTCTACATAAATGATAAGGATCAAATCATTGTAGCACTTTACAACAATTGTAATATCTATAAAGAATGTCGTATTCATAGTGTCACTAGGATAAGGTATCTAACCTTATCCATCTACTACAGACCATTTAGATTATCACTTAAACATGATCCACCTGTATGTCTCTACATACATGTTTAAGCTACAAAAGATAACATCAGATGTCAACTTATTGGTTTTGTAGGTTAATGCTACTAAATGTCAAATAAAATACCTCAGATTTTATTAAATATATAAATAAATCATTTGTACATTACAATTACAAACTATAGGACCCACGAGATTTAGGGCATCAAACCCAACATTTGTGCCCCTTAATTTTAATTTAATTCAATTTAATTTTGTTGTGATTTGTGCCCCAAAGCCTCGTAATTTATTAGTTGATTAATTTAATTATTAATTATGTAATATTAATTTATCCATTAGTTTTATTTTAAGCATTTGACTCAGCTGTAATTATGAACAACTAGTGATGGATCGATTTGCTTATATTGATTATATCCATGGACATAACTTGTCCTATAGTGCATGAGAATACATTTTAATTAACATTGATTTCTTTTCTAATTATAGAAAATAACAACAATAATAATGTACGATATACCTATTGCATCTCCATCTAGGTGTAGACACCAACGGAGCTACGTAGGGGCCAGGGGGTTCGTGCCCCCCTCAACTTATCATATTTTGCACTTTTAATATAAAATTTAAGTAATATCTCACAATAGTATATAAAAAGTCAACTTTTTTCTTGAAACCAGGGGCTGGTGTAATGGGAATTAGGGCACATGTTGATATGGGTTCAAATCTTAGGCCCCTTAATTTTTCAGATTTTTCCTTTTTAATATAAAATCAACCTTTTTCTTGTAACTAAGAGTTGGTGTAATAGTAATTAAAACATACTGTATGTTGTGAGTTCAAATCTTTTTTATGTAATTTTTTAAAATTTTATTTGTTTTAAAATTAAATTCTGGTACACTTTACCTATTGAAATTTTCTATCCATCACCTCAACAAAAATTTAAAAGAAGAAAAAATCAACGACAATTTTTTTTATTATAGATATTTTTTTCAACCTAAATTTCTACACTTAAGTCTCAACAACCTTCTATTGAAAATATATCATTAACTTTTATTTACCTAATTTTCATATTTTTATTGCTTAATATATATTTATTTTAGAAAATTTCTTATAAATAAAAAAATCACAAAAATTTTATATTTTATAACAAAAAGTCCAAAAGTGTTTTGTACTTTTGGAACTTTTTGTTAAATATTTTTTTATATTTAAAAATATCCCTTTATTTTAACTAATTCTAGAGTTAAAGCTACAAAATAATTTTTCCGTTTCTTGTCAGGATAGACGTATCATACCATTCACAAGTAACTTTCAAATTTTTCTCAATCTTTTAAATTTTCATACTTTTAAGTCCATGTAATAAATTATAATACTTTTATTGATAATATTTTTGTAGAGTTAACTCTATATCAATATGGAGAGATATTTTAAAAGAAAATTAACAATAGAGACCATAGTGTCATCATCTTCAAAAAGAAAACATACCTTTGATTCTAATAGATTTTATATAGAACTCAATTTAGGAGAATACCTACAAATCATGGTCTAAGAACTAAAATTTCTACATATGATGATTATTTAAAATCAAGTTCGTAGATATACTTATAAGAAGGTCTTTGTCAGCCTCAGAATCATATTTTTTCATTCAAGAAATTTAGATCGATTTCAAAACATAAAAACTTAGTTTTAATATGTACTAAATTAGTTAATATATCAAGCTATGAATATTTTTTGAACATTTTTTACAGTTTTTTAATTACATAGTATCCCTTATACAAAATTGCTCTGCCACTAGGCGTAGGGGACGTGCTTGAATAGAAGAATATGAGTTTGATGAGGTTGACCACAATGTGGAAGAATTGCCTTCTATGACCCAAACACGTAGCCAGATTGGTTATTCTAGTCCGATGATGACGTGTCAACCTTTGATTCAGGATATTATGATTCAAAGGTTGGTCCATCAAGTTTAGCTTATTCTACTCGAGTATGTCCCATGCGCCTAGAAATAGGTGGAGGTGCAATAGGGTATATCATATATATAGTGTATTTTAAGAAACTTTAATATACTTTTTCAAATTTTATTATTTCCTTATATTAGATTGAATAATTTTATGAATTTTTGTTGTAATTTTATAATTAGTACTACTTAATTTAGGTGTTACATCGATGTAATTAATCTATAAATATTAAATGATAAGTTTAGTCTCTAAAATTTCAAAATTGTATCTAATAAATCTTTAAAATTTTAGTTTTGTATCTAATAAGTTACAATTATCTAGCATATCCATCAACTTTCCATTTTGTATATAATAGGATATTTTCATGGGGATTCAATCCTTTCAACGGTCATTGTTAGTCGATCTAAATGATGCGAGACAAGACTCAAATTTCAAATATTTATAATTAAAATTACTATTGATTCTTAATCAAATCATCCAATAAAGATTTTGTAGGTGAAAAAATTGTGTTTTTTTTAAAAAAAAAAAAAAAAAATCATAGAGGAGATCATCATGAATTATTTTTTTAGAAAAAGTATATAATGATATCGGGGTTAAAATTGAAGTTTGAAACTAACCAGATTCATAAAATTATTGAAATCAAAATAAATAAATAAATCCATAGGTTTCAAAATGTTTCAATTTCACCCTTCACATTTGAGTTTTCTTTCAATTTGGTCCCTAGATTTCAAAATTTATATTTTTAACATTGATTTTTCATTAAATACTCACCTTTCGTCTTTAGTGTTAATATATGTAAATAAATTTAAATTAATTAAACGAATTATAATTAATTACATTTCACTTTTTTTCATTACTTTTAAAATTGAATTTAAAATTTCACTTCATAATTGTTTTAGATTAATTGTGGTTAAAAATGTAAATAATTTAGTCTATGGACCAAATTGAAACAAAATTCAAATCTGAAATATAAAATTGTAATATTACTAATTTGAGCTTTTATGTTTATAAGTATTACAAATTTAATTTAGTAATTAGTAATTACTAAATTATATATTAGCTTTTAGCTCTAAGTACCAAACTACAAAGTTTGTTTAATTTCTGTATTTGATTAATTTTAGATTTTGCCATAATTTTTAGTTGTGTCTATATTATGTTTAAAGGTATATAAGTGATCTTTCTAAAAAAAGATATATAAATGAAATAGTTCAATATGAATTTTCTAAATTAACTTATTGATTTAAGAACATTTAAATTTTGACACTCAAATCTTTTTTTTTTTTCTCTCTTCGTTTTTTTTTCACAAAATGAATAAAATTTAAAGACTACATTCTCCATCATAAAATCAAATTGAAATTAGAAATTCCATAAAAAAGATCATAAGTTAATAAAATAAATTCAAACCCGATTGATCCATAATATTTGGGTTTTATAGTTAATTAAATTGATTTAATGAAAAATAAAGGAGAAATGAAGAAGAAAAATGGTGGAATAAAGAAGAAGAAAAATTGAGAGAGTATAGAAAGAGAAAGGGGAAGAAGAAAGAGAGAAAAATGTGAGTCGTTAGTAGAGATTATTGAAAAATGGAAGAGAAGAGAAGAAAGAGAAAATGTAACACCAACCCACAAATAAATGTTCTAGATTTTTCTGTAATGATCTAGAATAGCCTAAGAGAGTCTATAAACTTCTTGTATATACTTGAATGCTTGTAAAAAGGCCTAGTATGGCCCAAGAACCTTCCAAGACACGTTGAGAAGGCTCTAGATGAGCCATGACCGACCCTCAAGGGCGGTTTAAACCCCTTAGGTCGGTGGGGCAAGGCTATAAATAGCCCATCACCCCTCTTTTGTACATGAATCGGTGGAACCATCAATAAAGCTCTCAACCATTCTCCCAAACTCACTAACTTGCCCAACACTCTTAAAACCTCTCTTTGTGTACCTAAGTGTTGTCAATAGGCAAAAGCTCTTCATAAAGGCTTACTTGGTACTTCTTTGATAACAAGACAGCTTAAGTGTCGCACGTTTGGCTGTTGCTTACAATAACCACGTGACAGATGGTATCAGAGCAACGGTCCTTTAACCTAGGTACCCCCATACATATTCGTTGACCTTTGCAACCTGATGGCATCCGAGGAAGGATATTGCTCACCGATTGAGAAAGTTATTGAAGGTCCAACAAATCGTGGCCGAAAGGCACAACACTCTCCGTCCAAGCGAGGAAAATCCAAGGCCCCGAAAGCAAGACAACATGTCGACACTTGCCTAGGCAACTTGGAGCAAAGCTTGGAGGAGGTATAAGCAACGGTTGGCAAGTTGAGTGACAATTACAAGGGCTTAGTCTAAGAGAATATCGAGATCAGTGTTGTCACTAAAAAAAATGATCATGAAGATTGGACACACACTCAGTACGGAGGTAAGTGCCCTATCCACTGATGTAGTTAATCTATGTAAGTTTGTGGAGGGCGAGCTCCATGAACTTCATAAACAGCTCGATAACATTCGAGCCGAATGTCAAGAAAATCGTAAGGCTAGTAGTCAAAATGCTTCTACTAGTTCCCCATCCGCTGGGCATGTACATGGCACACATGGTTTGAAGGTGCCAAAGCCCGACATATACGATGGCACATGCAACGCCACAATGGTGGAAAATTTCTTGTTTGACCTAGAACAATACTTTGAAATCATTGGTGTCATCAACGATGGTGCCAAAACTACCAATGCACCAAACATCCTACGAGCAGCAGCCCAATTGTGATGGCATAGGAAGCATGTTGAACGTGAACGTGGCCAATGAAACTTACCTACGTGGGAACAATTCAAATCAGAACTCCAAAAGCACTTTATTCCCCACAATGTTGACATGGAGGCAAGAGGAACGCTTAAAAGGTTAAGACAGACCGGTAGCATTCCCGAGTACATAAAGGAGTTCACTTAAGGATTTCAGTGAAGGTCCTTGAGCGGAAGCAAGGGATAGGACCAAATAACCAAAATTTACAAAGCATAAATTTTACAGCAAAAACATACAGATCATGCATATAAAAGAAAATTACAGCATGCATTAAAACAAAGATTACAAAAAAGTAAAAGGGTTTAAGAAACCTTACCCTTGAAGGACACTTCTTCACAAAATTCCTTCTCTGAATCTTGTCATGAACAATCTCGAACTCTCTAGCTTTCTATGAGAATACCACCACGAAAGATTCCTCTGTATTCTCTGAATGAGAATCCAGGAGTTTTAATGGGCTCTGGCTATTTTGGAAAAAAAAAATTGAGAGAGATGAGAGGAAGAGTGATATTTCAATCTTCTCACATAACTTTTTTGTGTATTTCTCTCTTGTGAAAACCAGATGCAAGGAAGAAGAACAACTACACCCTTTTCTTCCTCACTACCATGTTTTTTAGAGAAAAGAGGGGAGAGGAGTTACAACTCCCTCTCAAAATGGTTTTTAAAATAAAATAATTATTTTCATTAATCAATTTAATATATATTTATATGGTAACTACCTTATCATATATATATATGAAACTATATGTTATATCAAATATAACACATAACCTATAGATTCTATAATGTATCAAATACAATATAATCTATAGTTTCTATTCTTTAAACAATGACATTTAATATAAATCTCATTTATATTAAATTTAATTATACGTATCAAATTCATATAATTAATATTTGAATCATATTCAAATATTTATTTCCTCTCAAATAAACTTTATATTATAATGTATTAAATACATTATAGTAATTATATCATATATAATTAGATTAAATTAATTAATCACATATAATTAATTATCTCAATTAATTTGAACATTAATAAAAAAAAATTGATTTTCGTTAATTCTCGTTGAGCTACAGAGGGAACCTCATGAACCTGTAGCTTGAAGCTCCAACAATACGTGAATAATTAATTAAATTATTCACCATCCATTAACTGTCAGCACTCCACTAAAGACCAATCGCTGCACTTTTCGCACTACAGATATATTTCTGTGTCTATTCGATATAATCCGTCAACAGTACGATAACCCTTCACAAATTGCTCATAAGTACAGTTGGGCCAAAAATTACTGTTTTGCCCCTGTAGTTACATCTAACTTCTTCAGTACCACTAATCCCTCTAATGAACAATAAATCATAGTGTAACTATGATTAAACCCCTCTTTGGCCAGGAGAGGGTGTGGCACCACATTGTTCAAGCCCCGGAATCAACCCTTAAGGGAGCAATTTATCTACTTGCCCCGATATTGGGGAAGAAGTGAATTCCTTCTTATGTAGCTGTGTTTCCAACTCTCCAATCAAACGAATCCCCGAAATGGTAGGCTTGTTGAGTCGGCAATCTGGGCACTATCACCCATACAATTCAAAAGACCGCCTTCATAAGTAGGAGTTCACAACTCACTCAAGATTCAAGTCATGTTACCTATGGTCATCTTGGTGAAATGAAAGTCTCTATTGAACGGCGTTATATAATGAGCTTAAACATTTTGTGATCTAGTCTTATATAAACTCCTTTATATAGAATATCCCCGCTTACATGTCTCCACATGAATGATCAAGATCAGATCATTTGTAGCACTTTACAACAATTATAACATCTACAAAACGGGTCATACTCGTAGTGTCACCAAGATAAGGTATCCAGTCTTATCCATCTACTACAGACCTTTTAGGTTATCACTTAATATGATCTACCTGTACGTCTCTATATACATGTTTAAGCTACAAAGATAACCTTGGATGTTAGTTTATTGGTTTGTGGTTAATGCAACTAATTTTGAAATAAAACATCACATATTTTATTACATAAATAAAATGTTTGTACATTACAGTTACAAACTATAGAACCATACAAGATTCAGGGCATTAACCCCAACATTCAAAACCCTCATGCTCAAGATTAAGGATCTATCCGAAAAAGACGCACTCTTTCATTTTAGAGATGGCTTCAAGGATTGGGCGATGATCGAGCTGGGGTAGGCGCTGAAGAAAATCTAACACTAGGATTTCCATGAGCAGCGGAAAGATCATCCCAAATTACAATCATATATGAACTTTATAATTACAGTCATAAACATAAGCGTACGGTTATACATTAATTACAGAAATTACAGCATGATACTACAAATGATCAAGGAGAAATGCTACACACATTTGTAGACTTGTCGCCAAGCTCATTGATCACGAACGCTCGAACACAGCATCACAGCAATCTCGAACGCTCGTCCAACGCAACCGCTACATTGCATGAACACTGCACGCTCGAACTTAGCGATCGCCTAGGTCATGAACACCCCAATCGACACGAATGGCATCCACAGAACCTCGACGGTGTCAAGTTGAGTATGACACCACCAAGAAAGCTACCTTGGTATTCTCAGTGTGAGAATCCAGATGGTGGACTCTGTGTGGACTTGGTATGAGGCGGAAGAAAGGAGGAAACAACAATTGTGTAAACGATTGAGCAAGTAGAAGATGGCAGAACCTATCGTATGGGTCAATGTCCAATCGTTTAGCAAAAGCTAAGCGATCGTTTAGCAAAAGTTATGCGATCGTTTAGCAAAAGATAAGTGATCGTCTAGCAAAAGCTATGCGATCGTTTAGCTCATCCCTTAGCTAAGTGTCTGTCGCCTACAAATACTACACGATCGTTTGCCTTATCCAAGTTGTCGCTTAGTAAATCCTATTTACTTGACAACTTCCGTGAGAAAAAATCCGAGAGAGAAAAATCTCAAAAAATAATTTTTTGCAAAACTTACTAAAATTAGGAAAACCATTTTCCTTTCTATCTCACAATTACCATGAGATAACCTCCCACTCAATTGGTTATTAGAGAAAAAGAGTTAATTATCTAATAATTAATATTATTATAAATATAAATGATAACTAATTTATCATACTATATTTATAACCTATAGTTTTAATATTTCATCTCATGAAACATACAAACTATAACTCTTTTTCTTTTCCATGGTACTTAATGTAAATCTCATTTACATTAATCCTCCATTAGATGTATCTCATACATCATATCGATCATATCATATATAATCAAATTACCTCTTGTGAATTTGAACATTTCAAATCAACACCAAGAACTGATCCTCAACTGAATTCATTGAGCTACCAAGGGGACTTTATGGACCTGTAGCTTGAAGCTCCAACGGTACGTGAATAACTGACTAAACTCTTTAGTCACAGGATCCACCATCCGTTAACTATCAAGCATTCCACTAAAGACTAACAGCTGAACTCTCCTTACCACAGATATATTATGTATCCATCTTAACCAATCAGTAGTGCGACAACCTTTCACAGATCGCTCGTAAGTACAACTCGGTCAATAATTGTTATGCCCCTGTAGTCCTTAAGTACCACTGATCCCTCTAATAAACATAAGTCATAGTCCTACTATGATTGAGTTATCTCTTCCAAAGAGAAACTGTGGCCACTACGTTTAAGCCCTGGAATCAGCCCTTAAGGGAGCAATCTATCTACTTACCCCTGCCTCTGGAAAGGAGTGAATTTCATCTTGTGTAATTGAGTTCCCAACTCCCAAATCAAACAAGTCCTCAAAAAGGTAGGAATGTTGAATTGGCAATCTAGCCACTCTCACCCATACTAATCAAAGGACCGCCCTCAAAGGTAAGAGTTCCCAAAACACTCAGGATTGAGGTCGTGTCACCTATGGTCATTTAGGTAAGATGTAAGTCTCTAGTATCAACGGCATTATATACAGAGTCTAATAATCTCGTGGTCCGATCTTATACAAACTCTTTGTATAGGACACCCCCACTCGCACGTCTCCACATGAATGGTTAGAATCTACCATCTATAGTAGTTTACAACACTTGCAAACCTCTACAAAGCGGATCGTATCCGTAGTATCACCAGGATCAGGTATCCCACCTTAATCCTTATACTACAAACCTATTTAGGTTATAACTTAAGTCATGATCCACTTGTATATCACATATACATGCTTAAGTTTACATAAGATAACCATGGAACTTTGTTTATTGGATATGAGTAAATGCCAGAATGAAATAACATTTATTTTATTCATAAAACAATGTGTATCATTACAAACAATGAGACTCTAGGAGAATTAGGACACCAATTCCAACAGGCGCAATGTAAAAACCTTAATGATGCCATTGCTGCCATAGAAATGCTCACAGATTACTCATCCAAAGGAAAGAAGTCTCATAAAAATGAAGGAAAAGTGTCGGAGTCTAAGGATGAGAATTATCCTAAGGCTGAGGGAAACTCCAAGAATAGTGGGAAGAAAGAAAAATCCTGGTTGTAGATAAAGGTAAGTCCTTTAAACCTAAGCAGCCTTCTAGACCTTCCTTTCTATGCAATGGGCCACATTGGACGAGAGACTATCCACAAAATAAGAAATAGAATGCCATAGCTTCTGAGTCCCGCAAGATGTTGGAAAAAGACAGAGAGCTAGAAGCAAGAATGGGCTTCATGTACCAACTCAGTGCCCTAATCCGAGATGTCTCTTCAGAAAAGAATGAAGAGAAAGAAGCCAAAAAAGTCGAGTCAAAACCCAAAGACAAACCGGGTACATGGTCGAGGTTAGTCTCTCTCCAATCCAATGAGGGAAACACAGAGGAAACATGATGCTCGAAGAAGCCACTCGCAATGAGGACATTGCGAAATCAAGTGGACGAGGGTGTCACGCCCCATAAAAAATGACCCTTCAAATTGCGATGAAATGGGCCGAGACTCCTTTAGCAAGGCCAAGGAGAAGTCAAGGAAGAGGCGCCCAAAAGCCCCAAAGCATCGCACACATGCACGCACAAGTGAGTAGGTAAGCTACAAGGCCGTAGGACAGTGCCCAAGCCTCAGGCGCATGCCCAAGATTCATGCGAGCCCCCCACCGAGCACCCATGTGCACCATCGTGCGCGCATGCCCAGATGATACATGGCCCCATGCGAGGCCATGCAAGCCAACGGGTGCGTAGCCAAGTGTGCCCCCTGCCTCGATTGTGTGAGTCCAGACGTGCACGAGCAATCACGCTCGCGCGCAAGTGATGGGTATGCGCACGTCCCTGCGCACGCCCCACAGATGTAGACGACAAGGCATGTGCGCATTGTTGCATGCACCCATGGTCTTCGGGACGATGCTGGAAGACACGCGACAACTCTAGACAGCTCTGGAAGTTTCTAGAACGCTCGAGACACGGCCAGACTGCTCGCCCATGGCCTAGACAGCCCCAGATGGTCCCAGAAGGCACTACACAGTGCTAGTTTAATCAAGAATGGCCTGGACACGTCTGAAAGCACCCAGACAGGCCCACACAGTGCCATAATGGCCTAGAAAGCCCCACACAATCTCAGAAGCCTCTAAAAAGGTCTAGAAAGTGCCAAAACGTGTCGGACGACTCTAGTTGGCTCATGGACCTTCTGGAACGTCCCAACTCCAACCCACACGTGAATGTTCTAGAGTTCTCTGTAATGGTCTAGAATAGTCTAGGAGAGTCTAGAAACTTCTTGTATATACTTGGATGCTTGTAGAAAGGCCTAAGATGACCCAGGAACCTTCCAAGACATATTGAAAAGGCTCTAGATGAGCCATGACCGACCCTCAAGGGCGGTTTAAACCCCTTAGGTCGGTGAGGAAAGACTATAAATAGCCCATTACCCCTCTTTTGTACATGAATCGGTTGGAATCATCAATAAAGCTCTCAACCATTCTTTAAACTCACTCACTTGCCCAAAACTCTCAAAACCTCTCTTTGTGTACCTAAGTGCCACTAATAGGCAAAAGCTCTTCATAAAGACTTACTTGATGCTTCTTTGAAAGCAAGACAACCCAATTGCCGGACGTTTGGTTGTTGCAAACAATAACCACGTGACATATCGTCTTTGGTAAACTGCTAAATTGTTGTAAATTGTGATTAATTATTATGACTAAATAGACTAGTTGTCGAACTTGCACAATTTTGTGAAAATAATAATAATAATGATAATGATAATAATTTTAGACATTATTTAAAAGTTATATCACGTATGATATTATTTGGAGAAAAAAATTGTGGCATTAAACTAGAGTCAATCTGAAAGTTTAGGATATATAAATTGGTTGTGTGAGTAGTATACTAAATATACAAAATCACAATATAATCTATAATAAAGAATGAATTAAAATTTTGTTGAAAAGTAATTGTTGCTTTTACCAGAATTTTGCTTTTAAAAGCTAACAGAGAACCAGTTTTAAAAACTGAGAATGATTGTGTGATTAAAGAAGCAAATTTAACAAATGCATTCACAAAAACCTTTACCATGCCCTTAAATCAGTTAAGATTCATATGTAATCACTTTTAACATTCTCAAATCACACGTACACAAAGAAATTATCGTGTGATTTGACGATTGAATTGAATACATAAAATGTATAATGCACTTGAATATTTTTTTTAAAAAAAATAATGCAATAAGACTTGGAAAGCAAGTACAAATGGGATTGAGGACGTGTGGGATGGGATGAAGTCATTTACTTCACTATTTGTCTAGTCAAAGTGGGGATATACACAGTTTGAATTTGGTTGGATCGTGAGATTTTTTTGGACTAATTCGAAAATTTGAATTAGTCAACATGCTCTCAAACCCAACCCTTGAAATATTAAGTTCAAATATTAAATACCAAAGATCCATGATATTACAAGTTCTAAACAAAGACAAACATTTCTAAAAAAAATGAAAATTCATAAATTCATCAATCCTAAAAGAAATATGTATTTTTTTTATTATTAATATATATAGGTCAACTCAAGACCCAATCCAACCTAACAAAAATAGAAAAAATTTAACTCAATCCAACTAAAGAAAAACTAATCTAATCAATTTTTTTTTTTTTTTTTTTTTTTTTTGGATTGGATAGTCCTAATTGTTCGGATTGTCAAGTCATTTAAACATCTTTTCCAACTTTTTTATTTGTAAACAATATTAACAAAATTTTAGCATAGTGGTAACTAGTAATGGTGCCTCTAAAGTCTAACTCCTCAGTCACCGTCAACGGTGGAAGTGTTGTATTGCATATATTTACTTTTTCAGTGCGACGCCAAGTGACACTTTACCAGCCTATTAACTGGGCCCAATTTTGTTTCACCAGGTGACTATGGAAAGTCGAACACACCCTAGAACGGGTTGTGTTAGGTACTTACAGCTATAAAGAAGGAAAGTAGAGACACACTTGTGGAAATAATACTTTCTCACTCAAGGTTATGAAAACCACGATTACAAAAGAACTCTAACTCGCAAAACCAATCCTAGAAGAGTTTTACAATAGAGAGAAATTCACTTTCGCTCACAAAATACTCAAGTGAAAGTTTTGTGACCCTTACAAAATTCGATCTCCTTATTCTCATGTCTTAACCTTTCAAGACATATTTATAAATGGGTGCGAGTCTAAAAACATGGAGGAAATGGGGGAGTGGCCTTTCAAGACATACTAAGTGTTACAAGTTCAAATTGATGAAACATCGACTATTAATTAATATGATATAAACAATTTTGAAATTTTAGTTCACTTATATATTTACATTCTGAAATACAATGCAAGAGTTTTATCATATTTTACATTTAAATTATGAAAATTATAATTTTGTTAAAAATAGAAAGAATGTGAAGAATCATTGCATAAATGTAATTTAAAAAAATAGATTTGCGTCTCATAGCCCGCTGGAAGGTTATTAAACAACACTGCTTAAAAATTGAAATGGTTAGCAATATGTTGCATTTTAATCAAGAAATTAAAAAAAAAAAAAAAAAAAACAAATAACAAAGAGAGATAAACATAAAAATAAACAGAAAAACCTCAAAATGTTTATGACAATCGTGTAATATTTAGGTACATGTTAAGGTTTGTTGGAAGAAGAGTGTAAACGTGAGTGGAGGAATGAATAAATTCAATAACTACTTACAATAAAACCATACTTAAAAGTTTAAAAGACAGTTACAATAAATTTAGTTAAATGAAAAACAAACTTAAAAAATGGCAAAATAGGGAGAAAAAGTTTCTTTTATATATACTATAGATATAGATATATATGTAAATGCAAGCCAAAAGAATAATAATTGCTTGACTAAATTAATTAAAATCAATGGATCATCATTTCTATTAAAGAAAATTATTGTTGTATTAGTTGATTGAGATAAGATACTATTGTTTAGTATTGTTATTATGTAGTCAATCTTCTCTTAAATTATTGTCTTTATAACATTGTTATATATTAATTTGATATCCCGTAGATTGATGATTGTGATTTAATAATAGTCGAAACAAACTTGAGTAAAAGTATATCTAAACAAATTTTAGAACACTTCAATGGGAGCTCAATAGCATATATGACAATATATTATTAGAACATTTCAGTGGGAATTTAATAATGTATATGATATGTTATTAGAATGCTTAGTGAGAGATTAATAATAACATATACAATATATTGTTTTTAGCTCTCACATCCCTAAGAGTTCACAATCGAGATTCATGTTTCGTTTCGTGTCACCCTAGGAGTGACCTCCATTCATAAATTTTATATAAATCGGGATTATGGTCAATAGGGGAAGTTGTTCACAATAAAATCAAAAGTGATGTATTGATTTTGATTCTCACGTCCTAAGAGGTTTACACCGTGAGATTCATGCGACACTTCGTATCACCTTGGGAGTGACCTCCATTCGGAAAGTGTTTGCATGAGTCAATATCAAGGTGAATGAGGGGAAGTTGTTCAATGTAAAATCAAATATACGATATTTTAATTTCAACTCTCACGTCCTTAGAAAGTTCACACCGTGAGATTCATACAGCGCTTCGTGTCACCCTGAAAATGATTTCCATTCAGAAAGTGTTTGTATGGGTCAAGATCAAGGTGAATGGGGGAAGTAGTTTATAGTAAGTGGGTGAAGGATATGTGTCAACACATCCTACGGTCTCTTTCATTGGTTTGAACCGTGAGATTCTTGTATTCCACCTGCTGGTTAGCTTTAAGCGGCCCTTGCTAGTCGTTTAACGACGGCTATCCCTTCGGAGGGTTGTAACATAGGATTCAAAACAATTCAAACTCCAAAAATGGATAGGATTTCTTATGTCCATTCCCAACCTTAACTGGGGGAGGAGGGAACAAAACAATTCAAATAACAATAATAATAATAACTTACTATATGAGGAATTATTTTTAGGCTCTTAGCCACTTTCATTTTCCATCATAATTCAACTCGAGCAATAATGGAAATGAAATTAGATTTCACAATTTAGCTCAATTGATATAGGAATGTGTTATCAACTAAAAAAATTATGATTTAAATATCTTTAACATTGTTGTACCAAAAAAAGTACTTGAATTATACTCAAATAGTCTTGTTTACGAGATTTATAAAATTATATCAAATGTCATATCAACAATGAATTTGCATTATTGAATATTTGACCTATTGGTCAAGAGCTGTATCTTTGACAACTAAGAATTAAAAATTCTAAAGGACATATTAGTACTTTTTAAAATTCATAAACCACAATTAATCTTTTTTCTTTTTTTCTTTTTTTCTTTTTTTTTTACATATCATAGATTAATCAATAACATTCAAAGTGATATTTTTCAAAATTAGGAACTACAATTTTTTTATTATTTATTTTACTAAAAATAGTATAACTCAATTGACATAAAATATATAATGTCGACTTCTACGTAAGAGGTATCCTTGTTTAACTAAATAAATTATTTTTCAATTTCCCCAATTTCATTTAGCCATTTTCATTATTTATTAAATACAAGTGATATGCCCATCCTAGGCCCATTCAGTTGGCCCATTATATATTAGGGTCCTCCCCCTATTTCAGCCCAATTCACAACCACCTCTTTCGACATTTTCTTGTGAAAAATTGTGTAGAATGGCCGAAGTAGTAGATCGGTTTTGATAAATGGCCTATTTTTTTAATTTTGGGCCGATTGAAAAAACGTCTAATTTTAAAAGATATTTTTAGAGAAGGTCTAAACCTACTTTTCACTTCAAAAATGTCTAAACGTATAAAATCTTTAATTTATTTAATTTAAAAATGGACCCCTCCTAAAAAATCTCCAATATTACAATTATTTGAACACAAAATTTAATATAAAAAAATCAAATTAAAAAAAAACTAAATCAAATCTATAATCTAGATTAAAAAATCAAATGAAGCATGTTCACACGAGATTTCAAGAGAAATTTATTTCGTGGAACTTAAACTTTGTATTTGTATTAATTTTGTGGAAAGTGAGTACAATCTCTAATACATTCAAAATAAACTATAGTCTTTAAATTGGTTGATCTTCTTGAATGATCGGCCTTTGGGCTTATTGATCTTCTTGGGTGATCGACCTTTAGACTTGATGATCTTCTTGGACGATCGACGTTTGGGCTTGATGATCTTCTTGGACAATCAACGTTTGAGCTTGATGATCTATCGGCTTTGGGCTTGTTGATTTCTTGGACGATCGGGCTTTGGGCTTGTTGATCGTCTTGGACGATCGGCCTTTAGGCTTGATGATCTTCTTGGAGGATTAGTGTTCGCATGAGGCTTTCGAAGAAACTTGTTTCGTGGAGTAACTTGAGTTGGTGTTGATGTTGATGCGATGTGGTTCGATCTCTAGTACTTGATCCTCTGATTCTCTCTCAGTCGAATGCGTACGCTTGATTTGAGGAAGCGAAGCATGTGATGATATTGGAGTTGAAGTCTTGGAACAATGCATGTATCTCTGAAAGACTTCAGTCTTCAGGTGTAGTCTCTCTAGAACGTAGAATTCCTGACCTCTCCAAATGAGGAGAACTTCTCTATTTATAAAGTTCACAAGTGGACTTAGGCTTAGCCCTTGTGTTTGAGGAGATTGAATCTTCAGCTTGTAGGTTATAAAGATACGACCAGTTTGTTGAAATCTTCTAGTCTTCAAAGCTTAGATTTTTCAATTCTTCAAAATTTGAGAATTTCAGTCTTTGAAGCTTGAGAAGCTTCGGTCTTTAGCGCTTGAGAGTCCGAGTCTTGGATCTTGGGAGCTTAAATCTTGAGAGTTTTAATATGTCTTATGATCTTCAGAGCTTTAATGGCTTCTGATGGAGGAGTTATGTTCTTGAGCTTCAGACTTTACCTTCAATTATTATTTATAGAGGTTTCTCATGGGTCTTACATGGGCTTGGGCTTAATTATTTTACTAGGCCAAAATTGGGTTTGGAGTAAAGTTGAGCTTAGGCTCATTTGTTGTTGGGTTGAAATACTGGTCTTGAGTTTAATCTTTAATTTAGCCCAAAATGTCATCATGGGTTTGAATTGGGTTGAGCCCAAGCGACTTTAATTACTTGGCCCAATCCAACTTATAACTTTTCCAATAGGCTCGGGCTTTAATTGATGATGTGACAACTTGTGATTCGCTGAAATTTCCCATTCAACAAAGTCCCACAAATTAACAAATCTAAAAAGAAAAGATGATTAACAATTTTTTCGGCAAAAGAATTAAGGACATGATGGAAAAAAACAAAATTTATTTTAAAAATGTGAAAATACTGAAAACTATCATAGACACAAATACAATATCAACAAGTTATCCATATTATTGCATGAGGAACTTTACAATGTAAATTCAATAGTCAAATCAAATAACAACCTCTACCCTCTACATATAAGCTACACAAGGACGTGAAGTTTTAACAAATACCTAGTATTCAAAACTATTTACAAATTTCATAAAATGGCTTTCAATCTTCAACAATTTTTTCCACCACTTGTTGGTTGATTAATGTTATTACCAAATGTAGGTTCAACAATATTATTAGACTACTAAGTTATTCATCTTCTCGTAAATAAAATCTTGCACTAGTCGTATAAATACCTTGTACTCAATCTCGATGATTGAGAACTTTTAGCCATCCGTCTATATGTGTAAAAACAAGGTATTTGCTTTCATTTCATCTCTACTAATTATTCTTATGCTATGAACTTTTGATTCATTGTTGGTGATATTCTATAAAAGATAATCATGCTTGTTGCCCTCACAATTTGGGTGATTTTTACCAAAAACAAGATTCTAGTTAATGTATGATAGATGTATGGAGGTAACTTTGGACGTTTGATGGTTCAAGTAGATGCTTCTATTTTTTCTTTTCAACTACGGTGGAGTGAAGATTTTGATTATAGAGCAATTTCCTGAAATTGTAGCCCCCATGGCATCGTTTAGGGTCGAATAACATTGTTTCACTCAAGAGTTTACACCTCACTTTGGTTTTAAGATTTGAAGAAAACTCCCATCAGTATTTATTCAAGAAATATAGGAGGAAAACAAGAGTGAAAATACTATTATATTAAATTTACAATAAAAAAAAAGTAATAAAATCGACTAAAATATATAAATAATCTAGAGAGAATTCTAACTTCAATTTTGTAAAAGTGGTAAAGAAGTAATATTTAAAATGGATTTGATATCTAAGGATATTACAACAATCAAATTTTTAAACAAATATCAAGAGATTGTTTTTCCCAATACACCTAGGACCGTTTGGTTTAAGGTTTTATATATGTGAATGATGACTGTGTTTGGTTGTGGATGGGAATGTTATTAGGATTTTATGGGAATAATTTTTTTGGTATTTAATTTGTAAAATTAATCATGAAAACTTCTAAAATTTTAATAGATTTATTGATAAACAATAAATTCAATTCAAAGTTTTGAGAAAATTAATTATTTAACAATCAAATAATAATATTAATTGAATTATTAATTACAAGTATTTGTAAAATGAAAATTTTACAATTAAAGTTACTTGATTACATAATTTGATGGGATCGATTTGATGAATTTATATAGTTATGATGTATTATTAATGAAACAACCAATGAATTCTAATTAATCAATGATAAACTAATTACAATTTTTTTAAAAAAAATAATTCATATTATATTAATCATAATGATCATTAACTAACTATAAATATAATTAATTAATTGATTGATAGTTTTATTGTTTTGGTTCTTAACGATTATTGAAAAATAAGAATAGGTATATATGTGTATATATAAACTAGTTTATTAAACTAAAATAAAAATTACATATATATTAAATTGTTTTAATATATATATTTAAATTAATTAATTTATTAAATAGTAATAGTTAAATTCATACACAATAATTTTATAAAATATAAATTTAATTTTCATATAATAAATAATTTAAATTACTTAGTTTTAATAATATATAAAAATAAAAGAATAAATAAATGTATTAAAAGAGGAGAGAGTAGGAATGAAGAAAACTCACCCTTTTGGATAGGTATCATTCATGAGTATAAATGATGCATGGAAAAAGCATATTTTCATACATAAACTTTCAAAATTTGTACCAAACAAGAAGATGAGTCATTCCCAATCTTATTTACATTCTAATTTTCTCAATCCAAACGGTCCAAAATAAAGGGGGTTTGATTGTAAAGCAACAACCGACATAAAACCAACAAAAATAGGATCCCAACCACCCCAAAAAATGTGGGCATTTCAAATGAGATACAAGATAAGAGGATAATTTCGGCATAACACTCACAAAGTACACCAACCACAACCCCACTAAACTTTAAACTTTAGATATTTTTTTAAAAAAGAAATTGAAAATAGACATTTTTCAAATCACCTCCTCCATTTTAGACATTTAATACAATTTCTCTTTTTAATTTTCTTATATATGGCCATCCCATCACGTAGAAGGCTATCATTAAACTTAATTTTCTTATTTTATCCCTAACCCCAACGGTCACTTCGAATACTTATGGTGTATATGTCTCCCATAAAATATAAATCTAGGTATAGACGGAATTTAAAAGGGGAGAAAGTGTTTATAGAGGGAGTTGAGAAAACTTATCTGTACAGTTACATGTTCTTTCTTTGTAAAGTGAATATAGGCAATATCGAACGAGTATAACTGACTTGTGTATTTTTTTCATTTCCTTCTCCCTTTTCTTGATTTGAAGCTGTGAGTGATCGAACGCCATATTTCCTTATATGTGATCGAGATTAGTAGAAGAGAGAGGCATGATTTGAGAGAAAACGATAGATTAGTTTTTGGTAAAGTCATTATAATATGTGGCAATTTTTTTGCTTCACACATTACTGACATGCTAAAGCAGTAAGTAGATTTATCATCTAAATTTTGGCCAAGTAGTTTTTAGAACATCGATCTATTCTGTTATTTTATTGATAAATCAAATGTTGAATACATGGATAAATATACACGGCAAGTGAGGAAAATCCAAGTCTAGTCTCTAAATTAGCCTAAATTAGGGATAATTTACAACTCATAACATTCGCATATGGTAACATATTCCAATAAAAAAAAACTTTAGATTTTAGCATAGAGAGTATTTGTGTATTGTTCAAGTTGATGTAATATTTTCATTTATATGACTGGATGGAGTTTTTATATCAACCCCTAAACTTGCTTTACTAATTAATTATGCTTAAGTCCTCTTAATAATGTGTTTAAGCTTTTGGAAGCATGAATGTATGATCTTTATATTAGTTGAAATAATATGGAAAATATAACGAGTGTATATGTACATGTTAAGAATAAGGAAAATTTTCTAAGTGTTGAAATGTGATGCTCTCGAATACTTATAGGACGAGAAAAATATGATAAATGTGGAATGGTAAGCTCTCAGGTGAAGTAGAGATGAGTTAACACTTAGAGGAAAGTAAAGGCTTTTATGCGATGGAGTTACGACACGTCATGCGACCAGTTTTGCTGAACTATGCAGCCAAAAGTCCAAGAAGGGGAAATTTGGCTAAGTATAGCTATGTGGTATGTGGGGGGTTGTGGAAGAAGTAAGATGGCTCATGGATGAGGAAGAATAGCTTAGGCTAGTATAGGGGAAGTATGCGACCAGTCTTGTATGCAAATGGTGAAGGCTAAGTTGGCAAACCGAGGCGGCTGTGGATCAATGCGTTGAAAATAGTGTTCAGAAGATGCGATGGTGAACAGAAGTATACAATGACCAGGAAAGGACTTAAGTGACCACAAGTCCATGCGATGAAGTTGAGCAAAAGAGTTCAGCTTAATCAGTTAATAAATAAACTACATGGCACTCTTAGAAACGTTAATTGTGGATTAGCATTCGAGATGGTATTTAATTAAGTTAGATGATTTATGCAAGCTTAAATATAAATAGGCCTTATAAAGAAGGAGATTGTTTTGCCAAAAATTTTCTATACCTAAGTGGAGGTGTTGCTGCCATCTGAAGCTCAAAACTGTTGAAGAACCCTCGGGCAATCTTGGGAGGGGGAGTTGAGGGTTTCCAATCAATCCAAAGGGATTTGGCACTCAAATTCTAAGGTAAGAGAGTTAAGATATTTATGGGCAAATTCACTAAAGAAAATCTAGTTAGTTAATGGCTGGAATTAGAGTTATGGAATCTGGAAGATTGAAATCTGAAATGATATTATGGATGAATAAGTAGGCAACTGCATCTAAAGAATAAGCAAGCAGCTGGCAGCCAATGATATGCGATGATGCGCATAAGCATTGACAATATGCACAAGACGCTTTAAGTGTGATGCATAGTGGATACTCATCACATAGCCTTGAAAGTATGTTCCAATGCCTAACCGAGCATCATGAGTGAGGGATTGCCACCATTCAGCCAAGTTGTAAGGTAAAATGCTCAAGCTTAGATGATGTGATGAGATGGTTTAGGATGCGATGAACTTGGTCATGGTGCGATGAAATTACTAGTATGCGATGAAGTTAAGTTTATGTGTTAAGCTCAAAATGGAGTTAATGACTAGTATGCAATGAACTTGGTCAGTGAGTGACAAGTTTTTATAAATGTTTTCTAATTATTAGTTTTGCATATGATTTTCAACGCCTATCCAATGCAACATGATGTTTAAAGCCATAATTTCTACAGTGCATGCTTTACTCATATGTTGGTCGCATGATCCATGTGTTCAAATCAATTGGATTTCATATGTGAATTTGGCATGCGATTTTAGTAAGCTTGTGTCTATGATTTATTCCTACTGTTTACAAGGCACTATGTGATAACATGAAACTATGAGGTATGACTAACTCACATGAATATTCTATTATTATATTTGTAGCTTGTTTTAAATGTTTTGTACCTTGTATAAGCCCTTCTCCTATGTTGGTACCGAAGGTATGGTGAGGTACCCAGATTTCAGTTACACTAGGGATCCTCGACACCAAACGTATGGTAAGGTGATCAGGACCCAATCCAGTTTTACGTGCACGTATGACCCATGTTATCGACGTTGATGAAATCGAGCAAAAGGGATCTCTCTCAACTAAGGTTATTAGGGATTAAACAAAAGGACTCTCCCATATGTTCTGACAGAGGAGTAGAGGTGCTTACAAATATAATAATGAGCCTCATTTCAGGGTTTAAACCTGAAGGATCTCATACCGAGAGTTCCATGAGTGGATTTAGATCGCTCCGATTTCACAGTGACCGAAACACAAATGCCATACATTCAACACATACAGTTATGCTTCTAAAACTCATTATCGGCATGCTCAGAATACAATAATTAACAAGGAAAAAGGTTCACACCAAATGAAGACTCTCTTCATATGTCTGAACCTTAAGAAATGGAAAACCTCCCACCGATCTACTAGCACCCGGCGAGTATGTCGACTGCAACAACACGATCTGAACGTACACGAACAATGCAATGGGGACGACATCACCACAAGAGAAACTCGGGTATCCTCGACATCAAAAACCCAAAGAGTGGCCTCTGGTGAGTTTAGTAGAGGACGGAGGAGAACACGTTGTGTAGACGATAAGCAAGTGACAGATGAAACTCTGCTATCGTATAGCGGAAATGTTTATCGTATAGTAGAGCTACACAATCGTGTAGGAAAAACTGAACGATCATTTAGGAAAAATGTATGTGATCGTTTAGAGAAAGCGTGAGGCAGACAAACGACGAACGAGCTTCTATCGTATAGGCTCTCGCGATCACTTTCACGAATTTTTTTAAGCGCGCGATAATACGAATGCACGATTGAATAAAAATGAAAACAATTTTCATTGTTTTAATCCGCCGGTTACCATAACAATCGCAGTCCCAATTCCCACGTCCGAACGTGGATAAATTCGTTAATTATCAAATAATTAATCAATTAATTTAATTAATAAATATAATCATATTATATTTATATCCTATAGTTTGATATCATATATCTACCATATTATTGTCTCCTATACTTGATATAAATCATATTTATATCTAATTTCCTCCAAAATAATGTATCTCATACATTTAGCCAATTATATCATATATAATTAACCAGTCCAATTATATCATATATAATTGAACTTCCTCTTGTCAATTTGAACATTTCAAATTAACCCAAACACTGGTTCTCGACTTTATTCAAGCTACCCAGATGACCTAATGGACCTGTGGCTCGAAGCTCGAACCGTACGTGAATAGCTGACTAAACTCTTTAGCCACAAGATCCACCATCCATTAACTGTCAGTGATTCCACTAAAGACCAACAGCTGAACTCTTCTTACCATAGATATATTTCTGTGTCCATCGGATATAACTAATCATGAGTACGATGACCCTTCACAGATGCTCGTAAGTACAGTTGGGTCAATTTACCATTTTGCCCCTGTAGTTACATCTCACTCCTTAAGTACCTTTGATTCCTCTAATGAATCATACAACATAGTCCAACTATGTGTGAACACCTCTTGGGCCAAGAGAAGGTGTGTGGCACCACATCGTTCAAGCCCCGGAATCAGCCCTTCAGGGAGCCATCTATCTATTTACCCCTACCTTAGGGAATGAGTGAATTCCATCTTGTGTAGCTGATTCCCAACTCCCAAATCAGACGAATCCCCAAAATGGTAGGTTTGAATCGACAACCTGGCCATTCGTACCCATACAAATCAAAGGACCGCCCTCAATGGCAGGAGTTCCCAACTCACTCAGGATTGAGGTCATGTTACCTATGGTCATCTTAGTGAAGTGAAGTCTCTATCATGAACAGTGTTATATAACGAGACGTTAACACTTCGTGGTCAGGTCTTATACAAACTCTTTATATAGGATGCCCCCGCTCGCATGTTCCCAACACGAATGATCAGGACTAGACCATCTGTAACAAGTCATAACACTTGTGACCATTCCACGAAGCGGGTCGCGTCCGTAGCGTTACCAGGATAAGGTTTCCCTCCTTTATCCATTTACTACATACTATTTTGGTTGTCACTCAAGACATGATCCGCTTGTATGTCACCACATACATGCTTAAGTCGCATACAGATAACCAGGGATTTTATATTTATTGGTTTGTAGTAAAGTAAATAAAACAAATAACCGAGCAAAACAACAAGATGTGAAGTAAATATCATATATTAACAATCACAAGTGTTCGTATATACTATTTACAAACTACAGGACACGAGACTTTAGGACATCAACCCCAACAAAACCGATGATATATTTTCATGTTCCTAGTTTTACTTCCAAACCCTGGAAGTGAACATGTAAATGTTTTATGATAAACCATGTCTATGTTATTTCTGTTAAAAGTGTGTTTTATTTTAAATAGTCACCCACTGGGCATTTTAAGCTTATTCTTTTAAACTCCAGCTGCGTCGTCCTTTGACCTCCACCAGCCGCCAGATCTGCCTTCTTTCAGATATGTTGGTGAAGCCAATCGCACGTCGCGCATTCTCTCCCGCTTTTAGCCATCTACCCATATCTGAACCAGATCTAAAACTGCCTTAGCCACCCGGTCGTCGGTCGCACTTTGATGTCATGCCCAATCACCGTCCTTCGACGCCTCTGGTCGTCTTTGTTAACATGGGTTGGGTGTTAGGTCACGTTTCAACTTTGTGGTTTAGGTTTTTTTTTTTTTTAATGATTATGGATGACCCATTAAATTTTGGCCTAATTTTTTTATTATTCATGGTGTTCTGTTGGATATACACAAGCATGCAGTGAAAGGGAACATGATCTATAAGCATTCTAATTCATTAATTTTGGTTGAAAAGAAACATGCTAAAACAGAGTATAATGGGTTTCAATAACATACTTTGGCCGAACCAACGAAATCTCCATTTCCAGCTGCAAAATCCTCTGAATCCTTATATAGACCACCACAAGATCTTTTCTACTATCCTCTTGGTGCTCTAGATTGAGTTGTGGGACTCAAAATAAGCTGGAATCAAAGGGAATATGGAGAAAGCTCACTGAACAGAACCCATTGAAGAACACCTTCTTCATCCAAATTTTCCAGCAAAAATTCAGTCGGTTCTACCTACCTTTCTTCACTCTAATCTCTTCAATATATTGCAGACTATCATGCAAAGAGATGTGCTGCATGGGATGCAACTCATGCTTGGAGTAAACCAAAGGAGAAGGTGGGTTCTTTGTAAGCTACTTTGAATATGAACTTTGAAAAACCTATTTTCAAGTTCGTGTGATTTTTCAATTTTCAAAAATCCATTTTGATTTTAAAATCATATTTATTTCTAAAATCAAAATTTATTAATTTTACAAATTAATTTTCTAATAAAATTAATAAATAATTATTTAAACAATTTAAATAATTCTAATTAATTTAATATCCAATATTAAATTAATTTTTACACAAATTCATCTTCATATATTCAAATCATATTTAAATATATTTTCTCCCATTTCGTTTGATTCTAATTTGAACGTTTCAAATTAACTTATCACGCTACTCTAGAGCTAATCCATTTCTGAACTAGTAGGGGGACCTCATGGACCTACAGATCATGGGCTCCAATGATCCGAGATTAATTGGCTAAACTCATTAAATCGATCTAACCCTCATTCGTTAACTAATGGGTCACTCCACTAAATCCCATAGTTGAACTCCTCTAACTGTAGATATATTATGTCCACTCGATATAATCATGATTAGTAAGTTAACCCTTCACAGGTTGCTTGCAATGACGGCTGGATCAAATCTCTGTTTTACCCCCGAAATTACCTCTTGTTCTTTAAGTCCCTGCTAATCCTCTAATGAACAATTGTTTTATGATCCAATCACAAAACCAAGTCCCTCTCATACCAAATGAGAGGGCATGATCCCTTGTTCAAACCCCAGAATCAGAACTTAAAGAAACAACCTCTCTACTATCCCTAAAGCGGGTATGAGTGAATTCCCTCTTGCACCCTATGTCCCTAGCTATCTATCCATCTTACCCCTGAAATGATAATCATATTGAGCCGGGACTTTTGAGCCAACATTCACCTATGTAAATCTAAGGGCAATCCCAGATAAACAGGAGTTCATAATTAACTCAGGATTAAGGTCAAGTTACCTAGGTCATCGTTTTGAAATAGTCAGTCTTAAACAGTAAACAACGTTATAAAGTAAGAGTGACTCATTTTGTGGTCTGATCTTGTACAAACTCTTTTGCCCAAGGAAACCCCCACTCCTCATGTCCAACATGAACAAATTAGAATCACTTCGTTTGTAGCACTTTACAACTCTTGTAACAACTACAGAGCAGGTCGTATCCAATAGTATTACCAGAATAAGGTACCCAACCTTATCCATATACTATAGATCATTTTGACTATTTACTCGAACCCGGTCCACCTTTATGGCTCCACATAAAGTTCAAGTACTCATCCAATAGTCAAGGGACTTTTAGGTTTATTGGATTTCTATTCAATCAATAGATCTATTCAATAAAGCCTTTATTGAATTTTCAGAATAAGCTCCATTGTTTATATACCACGAATTTTAGGACATAAAATCCAACATGTTCTAGTGTAGATTAAAAGTTTGAGTGTATCCAAGCCACTTTTAGCAGAGTTAGAACTTGAAATTGGCAGTTATGGGTAAATATATAAGATTTTATATATTCTCAAGGATCGTAGGGTTGATTATCGATGTGTTCATTTGGGTTCTAACTTTCAGATTTTGTGTTTAGTTTTTTAGTCATGTTGATTTTGAAGTTTTGAAGTAGTTTTGGGTTAAGCCATAAGTTGAATAAGTTAATCGGAAGCTTTTTGTGATAAATTGTGGATTGGAGTTTGGCCCAATATTAAATTAAATTTGATTTATAAATTGTAGGACTTTTTCAAGATTTTATTAGGCAAAGAAGAGATAGGCTTGCTAGAACATATCTAGACTTGAGTTCAAGGTAAGTAATCTTAGTACCGGAATCTTCTTTGTGTCAGCCGATAAAAATTGAGAACAATTTGAGGATTTTAAAATTGTTAGCATCGAGATGCATGACGATAAATAAGCTTATATTAATTATCTTTAAAGCATATTAGTGAATGAACTCGTATTGAGGAGATTCTTGAGTGGAAACGGGTCATTCAAATTCCATTAATTATTGAAACATAATTTACTGTATACAGACAATAGATATGCATGTACAATAAACTACAACATGCTTTTTATAAGAAAAAAGGGTTCAAGATACATTACCCTTAAAGAACCTTTCTTTGTGAAACTCCCTCGGATGGTCACGGGCCTCAAATAGAAACAACAACTCTTGAAGACCTTTTTCAAGTTCTCTCGAATAGTAATAGGGAAACTACCACAAAGAGCCTTTGGTATTCTTGGGGTGAGAACCCAGGAGTGGTAGGCTCTGACTATTTTAGTTAGTAGGGAGAGTTTGGGTGTGAAGGAAGAAGATTGAGGAAGCTTTTAAGAACAAGCACACAGAACTTTTTTGTCACTCGATCGTTCAGCAATAGCAATGTTCTATCGTAGAGGAAAAAGAAGAAAACAACTTTTCTTTTATTCCTCTTGTCACAAAATCAATAACCACCCACTAAGGTGGTTGAAGAGAAAATAGGAAAGTTATTATTCAAATAATAATAAAATATATAAATAAATATGATAACTAACTTATCATATTATATTTATATTAAATTATATGTTATATCAAATATAACATATAACCTATAGTTTTAATATTGTATCACATACAGTATAAACTATAGTTTCTTGTCTCTATTTTATGACATTTAATATGCATCATGTTTATATTAAATTTAACAACTATGAATCACATTCACAGAAAATATATTTGAATCTCATTCAAATATTTATTTCCTCCCATTAAACTATAATGTATCAAATATATTATGACAATTATATTATATATAATTGAAATAATTTTATTATATTATATATAATTAAATCTCTCTTATTAATTCGAACAATTCAAATTAGCCCAAAAATTGATTCTCAACTAAATCCTTTTGAGCTACCAAGGGGACCTTATGGACCTGTAGCTTGAAGCTTCAACGGTACATGAATAATTAATTAAACTCTTTAATTTCATTATTCACCATACGTTAACTGTCAGGCACTCCCCACAAGACCGAGCATTCTTCACACTACAGATGTATTTGTCCATTGGATATAACTAATCAATAGTACGATGACCTTTCACAAATTGCTTATAAGTACAGTTGGGCCAAATTACCATTTTACCTTTGTAGTTACTTCTAACTCCTTAAGTACCATTGATTCCTCTAATGAACAATATATCATAGTCCCACTATGACTAAACCTCTCTCGGGCTAGGAAAGGGTGTGACGCCACATTGTTCAAGATCCGGAATCATCCCTTAAGAGAGCAATTTATCTACTTACCCCTGCTTCGAGGAATGAGTGAATTCCATCTTGTGTAGTTGTGTTCCCAACTCCTCAATCAGACGAATCCTTAAAATGGTAGGCTTGTTGAGTTAGTGATCTAGTCACTCTCACCCATACAAATCGAAGGACCACCCTCATAGGCATGTTAGGATTGATGTCCTAATTCTCCCGGTGGTCTCGTAGTTTTTAAATATATTGTACACACATTATTATTAATAAAATAAATTTTATTTTATATGCATTTACTCATATCCAATAAACTAAGATCCATGGTTATTTCATGTAACTTAAGCATGTATGTGAGACATACAAGTAGATCATACCTTAAGTAATAACCTAAATGATCTGTAGTATAAAGATAAAGAAGGGATACCTTATCTTGGTAACACTACGGATACAACCTGCATTGTAGATGTTTACAAGTGTTGTAAAGTGCTACAAATGGTCTGATCCTGACTATTCATGTGGAGACACGCAAGTGGAGGTATCCTAAACAAAGAGTTAAGACCAGACCACGAGATGATTAGTCTCTTTATATAACGTCGTTGACCATAGGTGACATGACCTTAATCCCGAGTGAGTTAGAAACTCCTACCTATGAGGGCGGTCCTTTGATTAGTATGGGTGAGAGTGGCCAGATTGCCAACTCAACAAGCCTACCTTTTTGGGGATTCGTCTGATTGGGGAGTTGGGAACTCAGCTACGCAAGATGAAATTTACTCATTCCCCAAAGCAGGGGTAAATAGGTAAATTGCTCCCTTAAGGACTGATTCTGGGTCTTGAACATAGTGGCCACACCCTCTCTTTGGAAGAGATGACTCAGTCATAGTAGGACTATTGTAACAACCCCACCTCTTAAGACTACTAAAAAAGGGATTGCTACTGCATGCATGCATAGATATTCTCATTGAGGAAAGATAAAGTAAATTAAAATAGAATAATCATGATCTTGAACTGCTTTAAGTATATAAGAAAATGTTCTGACATATCTCAAAATCTTAAATCGTTCAACCCGGGCATCCTTTTTAACAAGAAACAAATTATATATAAAAAAATAAAATAAATTATAATAAATCCATTAATGAATTAAAAAACCAAAACATGCGAAAATATAAAAGTTCAAATGTGGAAGCGAATTCTGGTTCCTTTGGCACTGTCACAGATTCCTCTTGTCAGTCGCCCAAGTGTCCTTGCCCTTACCTGAAAAAAAAAATAAAGATAAAGGTTGAGTATAAAATACTCAGTAAGTGATCCCATTACCGGGATCAGACTATGCATCCACGAGCAAAGAAAGATAGCCCGTGGCTCATACAGCTACATCGATTTTTTATGATGAAAGGAAAACCAAAAGACGTACTATCTTGCCTTGAAACGCATGTCTAGCGGCTCGTATGCATACCGTCAAACATGATAATAACATGAACATGAACCCGTCGACCCACGCATGTCTAGCGGCCCGTAGGCACACCGTCAAACATAATAATAACATGAACGTGAAACCATCGACTCACGCATGTCTAGCGGCCCGTAGGCACACCGTCAAACATGATAATAACATGGACGTAAACCTATCGGTTCACGCATGTCTAGCGGCCCGTAGGCACACCATCAAAACATGAAACATGAAAATAAAAGTAATATGAACGTAAACCTGTCGGCTCACGCATGTCTAGCGGCCCATAAGTACACCGTCAAACATGATAATAACATGAAAGTAAACCTATCGGTCCACGCATGCCTAGTGGCCCGTAGGCACACTGTCAAACATAATAATAACATGCGTCAAGGTGAGACAATACCGCTCTACTGGTCTATTCATGCATCACATATCAGTACTTATTGGAAATTTTAACATGCTCATAATACTTGTAACTGCCATGCAACTAGAAAAACATAATGTCAAACAAAATCATGCTCTAGAGTCCACCAAGTAACTTAATAGGTCTAATCTAGGTTGCCTGGCACGAAGGCACCGGTAATAGTATCACTTCCTCAACGTGGTCTCAAAAGTCTGCACAAATAACTTCTTAATAGCCCTTGGATAAAACTCAAATCAACCCTAAGACATTAACCACAAGTTTAGTTTAGCAACTATGGCCTAGGAAGTGAGTCAAAAATTAAGTAAATCCTCGGGGTCCAAGTCCAAAGGATAACCAACCAACTTATACAAAACTTACCCAAACTAAAGCTCCTTGATGAAAAGAATGGTCTCTTATTTGATAATAACGCCCCAGAATCTTCAAAAATCCAAATCCTGAAAGTCGATACAATGGATAAAAACTAAATGGTTTCCAACACCAAGTGACACTTCAAAAGACTCAAACACCAATCCTTGCCCAAAGTAATCCAATCTCTTACCCAATCTCAAAAAGGAAGTGGAGAGTGAACGGCGTCGACTTGGCTGGGCACGGCGGGAGAAGCAAAACTGGACGACGGGCTGACGTCGGCGAGGCGAGCGATGGACGACTGGCGCGGCGGCAAGACAGCGACGCTGGCGCTGGCGCTGCTTCGGCTGATGTCGGCAAGGTGAGGCTAGCGCGATGGCTAGGGTTGGAAGGAACGGAAGAAGAATGAGAGAAAAGGGGGGGGGGGGGGGTCGCACGCGTGGGGAGAGAGAGAGGGAAAAAAAAAAAAGAAAACTTATTTTTTTTTCTTTTCTTTAACCTTTCCATAAATATATATATAAGAACTAAACTTCCTCCTTTTCCTTTTAAAAAAACAAATTCCTTAATTATTTCACAAAATATATATACTTATATATATTTTCCTTTAAAAAATCCAATAAGCACATTTAATTATCTCCATAGATAATCAAATCTCTTAAATACAAGCCAAAATAAAACTCAATTAATTCCAAACAATTAAATCATATTTTAGCTTAGCCAAAAACATAAATCTCATATAATTTATCAAAGTAGCCAACATAAAAAAATTAATTAATTAATTAATTACAAAATAAATCAGGATGTTACAACTATGACTTATTTTTCATTAGAGAAATCAATGGTACTTAAGGTGTTAAATGTAACTATAGGGGCAAAACGGTAAATTGACCCAGCTATACTTACAAGCGATTTGTGAAGGGTCATCACACTGTTGATTGGTTATATGAGCACAAAAATATATTTACAGTGCGAAGGGTGCAATTGTCGGTATTTAATGGAGTGTCCGGCAGTTAATGGATGGTGGATCTTGTGACTAAAGAGTTTAGTCAGTTACTCACGTACCATTGGAGCTTCAAACTACAGATCCATAAGGTCCCCTTAGTAGCTCAATGGATTAAAGTTGAGAATCAGTTTTAGGGTTAGTTTAAAGTATTCAAATTAACAAGAGGGAATATGATTATATATGATATAATTAAATTGGTTCAATTATAGGTGATATAAGTGATTTGATATATGAGATACATTAATTGGAGGAAATTAATATAAATATGATTTATATTAAATAAAGGAGAAAAGGACTACGGTTATTACATATGATGTGATATTAAAACTATAGGTTATAAATATAATATGATAAGTTAGTTATTATATTTATTTATAATTAAACAAATATGTGATAATTGTGGTTGGCTATTTTCTCCATTAACTGTACAAGTGGGAGGCTAATTTTAGTTTTTTTATAACTGAAGAATAAAATGAAAAGAGTTTTCATTTTTGCTAATCAAACGCTTCATTTAGTGAATTGCTAATCGTTTACTCACGAGAGATTACACGATGGCTCTCAGCGAGAGGCTAAACGATCGTGTAAGTGATCAAACGAGTTTTGCTAAACGATTGTGTAAGTGAGATTTGCTAAACAATCGTGTAAGTGAAATTTTAAGCGATCAAGCGAGATTTACTAAATGATCATGTAAACGATTAAGCGAGAGTCTAAACGATTGTGTAAATGATTGAGCGAGAGACTAAACGATCGACTAGACGATTCTCACGAGAGCGGGATTTACTAGACGATCAAGTACTTTCAGTCTATGCGATAGACAGATCTTTTCTCCCACTTACTTGATCGTGTAGTTTGATCCGTTCCTTCGTTCTTCCCTCTATCAAATTCACACAGAGCCTACACCTCATGGATTCTCACTCTGAGAATACCAAGGTTGTCGAGTGGTAGTGCCTAAGGGTGCTTGTTCAAGGAGCAGACTGTTCGTGATTTGCAAGCGACAACGAGAGATTGCTTGCTAGACGGTTGCAACGAGATCGAGATATTGTTGTGCAATTATTGTTGTGCAATTATAACTTTAGTAGAATTCTTCAAGGGTATGTCTCTCAATTCTTTTGTATTTAATTACTAAAACATGTTGTAATTTCCTTAAAGATGCATAACTATTCTTGTATGTTTGTGAATGCATTTATTCTTGCACAATAGGCTTGGAAAGATCTTGCTTCCGCTCATGGAGATCTCTGTTTAGATTTTCTTTAAGGTAGAAGTTCACAACTCACTCAAGATTTAGGTCATGTTACCTATGGTCATCCTAGTGAAATGAAAGTTTCTATTATGAACGGTGTTATAAAATAAGACTAAACATTTCGTGGTTCGGTCTTATACAAACTTCTTTGTATAGAATATCCTCGCTTGCATGTCTAATACATGAATGATCAGGATTAGATCATTTGTAGCACTTTACAACAATTGTAACACTACAAAGCGGGCCATACTCGTACTGTCACCAGGATAAGGTACCCAGCCTTATCCATCTACTACAGACCATTTAGGTTATCACTTAAACATGATCCATCTGTATGTCTCCACATACATGTTTAAGTTACAACGATAATCTTGGATGTTAGTTTATTAGTTTGTGGTTAATGAAACTAAAATATCACATATTTTATAGACAAAGTGAATAAAATATCATATATTATTAATCACATAAAGAGTTTGTTCATACAATGTTTACAAACTATAGAACCCTACGAGATTTAGGGCATCAACCCCAACAGTTATGAGTACGAGCATGAATTAAATTCTTATATGTTTTGCTGAGAGGTTGTATGTGTATGATTTTATTACATGTTTGTGGGACTATGTTTTATGATGCATGTTATGTTTAATAGTGATAATTACCCCTTACTCGTAGTTATGTACCTACCAAAGGTTTGTATTTCCTTTGGGATTCACCAAATGTGATGATCTCTTTTGGGATTTCACCAGAGGTTTGTGTTTCTTTTGAAATTCACCAAAGATGATATCTCCTTTGGGATTTCATCCCAGGTTTGTATTTCCTTGGGTCACCAGAGATTAGTGATCTCCTTCGGATTTCACTAGAGGTTATGATTTCCTTTGATATTCACCAGGGGTGGTGATCTCCTTCGAAATTTCACCAGAGATTTGTGTTTCCTTCGGGATTCACCAGAGGTTAATGATCTCCTTCAGGATTTCACCAAAGGTTGTGATTTCCTTCGGGACTTCACCAAATGTTTGTGATCTCATAGGTGATTTCACCAAAGATTTATGGGTACATCTAACTTATGATTGGGCGGGTTCAATTATCCACTAGTGACCATCCCATGGAAAGTAGAGGTTTATGCATGTCCCACTAAAGAGTGGCATCTAGAGGTCATAGATGTTTAGCCTGACCCCGATAGTGGGGTTACTTATTGAGTATTTTATACTCGGGTTACTTAATGAGTATTTTATACTCATTCTTTCTCATGTTTCTTTTCAGATAAAGGGAGAAATACGCTAGCGAATGACAAGCGGAATCCGTGATCGAGCCACTAGGACCATCGATGCTTCCGCTAATGTCTTTCTTTGTTTACATGTTTTTTCTTAAAAAAATGTTTTGGATGATGTTTTTATTTTCTTCTACTTTTTTAAGGGTTGCTCACCTAAATGGAATTCATTTATTTGTTTTTAGTAAATTTATTAAAATTTATGATATTTATTTGGTTTTACTAAATCATGAAAAGAAGTCATTTTGAAAAGTATGCATGCATGTATATAGTAACGGCCTAGTTTAAGCTCTAGGGAGTTGAGTTGTTACACTTAAATTATGAAATAAATAATTAATAGATATTAAACATTAAAATATTAAAAATATCCAACAGAAAATCAAGTCTTCAAGGTCGACCCTGGTCAATAGCCGAGCTCATGGAGTTTCACAAAGAGAAATCACCGAACTGAACTTGCCACTGACACTCTACACAACTTCGAGGGCCACACTTATTGTAATATTGTCAACATTGCACACATCCCAAATGAGAGAAAGCAATTCTGACTATATACTCCCGATACTAACCTAGTCATCATATTATATTTGGTTCGACATGACATTGATGCAAAAACTTGACCACATTTAAAACGAGTTTATTAAACAATTTTATAAATAAATAAGACAACTATATTTAATTTCATATTCACAATCACTGTTTTGAGAAACTAAAATAATAATAATAATAACAACTCAATAATTATTGTTTAATAATAATTATTTTTAAGCAACAAATTATAGATACCGTAATAATGTGACTTAAATATTCGATATTCCAAAGTCCAAAATCTCTTCACGTGACTTTATTTTATTGTTACAAAAGGATAGAAACCGTTAATTGACGGCGTTGGGGGTAGTTGGAGAAAGAAAAAAATGCAAGACTTTTCTTTTTTGTTTGACAAGGAAAAATGCATGACTTAACCACTATGCGAAAGGAATAAAAGAAAACAGAATATGCTAATTCAAACAAAGAAGATGCGATGACCGTGAAGAAACGGAAGCCACGTGTACCAATAGAAAACGAAAAGGAAATTCCGTACGCGAAATGAAAATAGGTGCGGACGGACGGAGAAGGCAATTTGCGTTGCGGATGAGACGAGTTTTGTCGCCTTTTTGGCTAGGATATAATACGACGCCGTATTAGCACACTATAAATTAGAATTAATCGTTAACGATTAGACTCAAAAGCAATTAATCGCTGTTTTCTTCTTCTTCATCATCGTCTTTCTCTCAGTGTTTCTGGTTCTTCGTTTTTCCTCCCTCTCTATCTTTAAGCCTGAATTGTATGGCCGCTAATTCGAGGAGCGCAGGAGTGATCGCCGGCTTGGGGAAACGAATCACTGACCAGATCTGGACCAGCGATCCACTTCGCAACTCTGTGATCTCTTCCTCTGCTCCGAAGATCAGGTTCTTCTTCTTTTTCTTTTTCTTCGATTTCTTTCTGCGCGAATGTTCATGAAGTTGTAGTGCTGTGCTGTTACTTCGATTTGTTCTGTTATTCTATGTTAGATAGCTTTATTGCATTCTTGTTGCGAAACTTTCTCTGAAAAGTCGTTCTGAATGTTGTTGCATTTCTTCTTCTTCACGCTGATTGTCGCTTTTGAACAACTTCACTCTGACGCACACTTCAGATGAACGTCTTCACAACGTAACTTTTAAGTCATCTCTACTTTCGCTCTATTCTCATTGATCATATACTGATACTCGGTTCCTTCTGATTTTGGTTGTTTTTCTACAAAAGAAGGTATTAGGATTCTAATTCGCTTTCAAATTTCCCGCCATATGCAATATTACGCCTAACTCTCCCAGAAAATTGGAAATTATGCTTTCCTTCACTCTAAGCCTTTCTTCCCTTCTTCCTCGTCGTTTCTGCTTCGATTTTGTGTAGTCTTATCAAATTTGTGTGGCTTTTTTTCCCGTTGTTTATTAGTTGATACTGCTAGTTCTTGCTAAGAAGACTTGAAATTAGAGAGTGCCAGTTCTTATTCCTTTAAATCTTTGATGAAATTTGGGGAAGAGGCGCAGGCAGAGTAAATCCGGTGTACGAAAATTACTCCTTAACCATTGTTTCATTGAGAACCGAAGGTCGTCAATAAGCCCAGTTAGATTGGTATACAAATGTGTTAGAAACTATGAGATCTATCGTGAAAACCGTTCTACAACCCCAATTTATTAAAAAAATAATATAAAAATTAAATATCTACTCATTTTTTAAAAGCAAATAACTAATTTATGGTATAATATAAACAACTCATTAATTATAAGTTTGTAAAATAAAAACAAAAGTAAAAGTAAAACAAAAAAACTCATTTATTGTAGGATAATTATTCTAAATGATAAAATATAATAAAATATCATATCTATCGGTGATAAATACATTTATCTATCTCTATTGATAAAATATTTTACTATAGGATAATTATTCTAAATTATAGAGAGTAATATTTTATTGTAGGATAATTATTCTAAATTATAGAGAGTAATATTTTACTGTATTTATAAATAAATTAACTAATTTTCGACTTATAAGATTTATTAATTGTTTTTTCAATGAAAAAAAGAGAAGGGTTTATATTCTTTTCAAAAGAAAGGATGTGGATATGTGAACTGTTTTATATTTTATTTGTTGGTACTATTTTCAGAATTTAACCTATTTACTAATAACACACTTGATAAATAACGTTTTTCAAAAATCTCATTTTTATTCAAATTCTTTTGATAAAAACTGTTTGAAATATATTTCAAAAACTATTTTGAATAGTTATTAAACATTTCAATTTTTTTAAAAAATAACTTGCCTTTTAAATTAATCACTTGAAAATATATTTCAAACGCATCCTAATTTGCTACGATATATCTATATTGCGATAATCCATGAAGAATTAAATATAGTAATTTTAATCTTAATTATCTCCCCTTCAAGAAATTTTCAGCCTTGTGCAAATCTTGAAATTACATAAGGCGTCAGACATAGTAAATTTGTGGTGATATGACTTTATTGGTGCTATACCTATCGTATATTTAATATTTGTAGCGTTACAATTATTTTAGTTTAATTATAGGAAAAAACTACATTATGAAGATTTTAACACTTCATTAATTATATTGTCAAAAGAAACACTTAATTAATTATAATTAAGTATGGTTTGAAATAATATCTAATCTCAAAGTTAACATAGTTTTTAAAAATTTGCATTTAATTTTAGAGTAATAAGAATTCAGCTCTTTTACTATATGAAAAAAGAAGAGTAGAAAATAGGGATTACAATAAATAAATAAATAAAAATTAAATAGTAATTAACGGATCTAAACTTTTTTAAATCTTTAATACAATATCGAAACTTATCTCCTTATGCCGAATTTATAAATTTATACTTCCAGACGATCACAAAGGACTTAATAAATATATTGATCAGGTGTAAAAAATATAAATATATAGATTAGTTGACTTCAGGCTAAAACTAGTTCTATTCCACATATCCTTAATAAATGTTTTAAAATTTCTCGTTGAGTAGAAAATTAACAAGAATTTTGAATGGAAAAATATGGCATATTTGACTCAATTTTCGTTTCAAGTTGTCCACGCTATTCTATTTTAAAAAGTTATCCCCTCTCGAGAAAAGTAAAGCAAATAATCACACCCTGAAAGGATTTCAATGCCCATAAATTAAAAGAATTTCATTTTTTTTAAAGAAATATTCTTAATTATATATAGAAGTGAAAATTACATTGATGCTATCCAGGTTGAATTTCTGTTTAGTCTCTACTTTTCAAAATGTAGTTTTGATTTCGATTTTAATTTTAAAATGTTGTAATTTTATCATTGTGATTAAAATTTTGTTTCATTTTGATCATAGATTTATACTTTTAATCTTGATTTTTACTAAATATTCATTTATGGCTTTTAATGTAGATGTATATTATTGAATTTAAGAGAATTATAATGATTAATTAAATTTCACCAATTTCATCACTATTAAAATTAAATTAAAAATTTTATTTTATAATTATTTTAAATTAGTTAATAGGCATTAACACCAATGATTAAAAGTAAGAATTTGGTGAAAAATCTAGGTTTAAAGTGAAATCTATAGATCAAGTTGACACAAAATTCAAAATTTAAGAATAATATTGTAATACTTAAAAATTTATTGACTAAATTTAAATCAAACTCAAAATTTATAGATGTGATGAAATTTAAAAATCAAACAAAAATTAGATTAAAAGCTTAAAAATTAAAAATATGTCTTCTCCCCCACAATATGGAAAGATTGAAGAGAAGTGTAGGGTGTGGTATGGTGTGGATGTAAACCAGGATGAAAATATCCGTTGATTATCATGTATTTATAATTTGGAAAGTTTGATATCGATATTAAATATTCACAAATATTTTTATATCTTTTATAAATATTTATAAAATATAAAAATATCATATATTAAATTTAATATAAATAAAAATATTAATAACAATATTAATAATTTAGTTTGGGAGTAAAATAACTTAATTATGAATCTAAATAATTTTCTTAAATTTTCTGACTTATAAAAATATATATGATATCGATGATTTGTCGATATATCTATTAATCGTAAAATTTCAATTTCAATCTCGAGTGCCCCAAACAAACTCCCAACTCTATGGCCTACAGATGGTAGGGCGAGTGGCTCCACAATTAATGCTGGGCGTCTGTGATATGATTTGGCCTATGTTCATCCACTCGTTTTTTTAGCTGACATTTTTATTCACTCTTTTTTCAATTCTTTCCACACTCTGTTTCCTGTCTCAATCCCACTCTTCTTTTCAGGCCGTGGATTGGGACGGAATGACATCAATAATAAATAGAATAGAATAATTATTCAAAAAACAAAAAGAATGAAAAAAAAAAAAAGAAAGGAAAAAAAAAAGAGAATAGGGGTTCGGTAAGGAGAAGTAGGGATTTTCCACGTCCATGTCCATGGGAGGAGATGAGATTGAAAATGTCATTCACCATCCTCATCCTTGCTCTCTATTTTATTTTCCATTTCTGTAAATTTTCACGGAGATCGGAGTGAGATTCTCTGCGAAAAATTTGGGGAACAATTTTTCTCCGTTACTTTTTTTTATATAAAAAGTCAATTAATTTAAATCACTAATGCGAGCTAATTTTAATTAAATAATTAACTTTATCATTAAATTATTTATTATAATTAGTTTTACATGCAAATTTGACTTAAGATAAATTACTTAAATTTTGGTCTAAAAAATTAATTAATTTTTTTTAGTAGAAATAAATAAATATAAATCAAATCATTCACATTTATAATCTAAATTTAAATATTCAATTTAAACATATTCATTATCTTTCTCAATAATTAATCAAATTTAAAATTTAAATGTAATATTTATATAATAACATAACATTAAATAACTATACTAATAAATATGTAGAAGTTAATCAAGGTGAGGACAGGGATGGGGAATGCATTCCCTGTCCCTGTTTAGCTCACGGGAAATTTTTTTTCCCCATTCTCCTTCCCCGTTCGGAGTTGGGTCTTGTCCTGTGAGATAATAAGACATCTCTATGTCCATCTCATACCACGTGTCTCTTCAAAATCCACATTTAGTCAAATTAACGACCATTTTTATTTGCTTATTAGTTACTATATTTTATTAACGTTGAAGATTTACAAGGTCGATATTGGTTTAGATATTAAAGCCTTAATTTTACGAAATTTAAATTAAACCTTTTGTGATTTTTAATCAAGTTATTAGTTGTTTGTATATTATTTTATATAATATTTACTTTATATTTTTTATAATATTTTACAGATTTTTTTATGATATAATGACAATTTTGATTCTTGTCTCATGTGGATATTGAATTTATGAAAATGTAGAATTATCGATGTATGGACAGATTTTTCTTTCTTAAAATGATATTAATATAAAAATGTTTAAATTAATCAATTAAATATTAAAATATTTTTCAGAATAAGTTTGTAGATCTTTTTATAAAAAATTATCGACCTTGACGTGTTTCTCGAACAATTTCTCCTCCTTTGTATCTTTCTTTCAAAATATCTCTGTATTGCGTTTTGCTCCACGGATCAGACAAGCACGATTCCCTTTCACGTTAGCTTTGTTTTGATGAACTTGACTTTGAATCTTATCATCTTTTATACGACCTTGGGTCAAGTGGGAAGGGATGATGTGATGTGTCTTCAATTATATATTGCCACTCATTGTTACTATTCTTGGCTTCTTCTGCTACTTCTTTATTCTTATAGTGTCGATTGTTTTCAATCAAAAACCATTTAAAAATGTTTCAATAATACCATTTTCTTTGAGTTCTTTTCTTTTTTTTCTTTTTCTTTTTTTTTTTTTTTTTTAACAAATCGCTCAAATCACTCTTCAAGTATGACGGTAATTGTAACTTGTAATTACATCCTCAAACATTCAATTTTAAAAAATAGACCCTCAAACTTCTACAAATATCAAAATTAGACTAAACTTACAATAGTCGTAGAAATTGGATATTCAAATTTATATAATTTTATAATTTCTTTAATTAAGGATTCAATTTAACACTTGTAAAAGTTTGAGAACTCAATTTTTATAATGGAATGTTTGAAAGTATAATTACAACTATCACTCTATTTTAGGGGTGTTCTTTGCAACTTGCTCTTTTTTTTTCCCTTGTTTGTACTATTCTCTTTGAGTTATTGTTCATTTGATTCTAATCGTTTATCATCCACTATTAGAATAAAGAGGTCCATTCATCCTATCGGATTCAAAAGTTCAAATGAAATTAATGTTTTCTTTTAACAAATGGGTATCAGAGCAGGTAAGATTGGATTCTTACCACTTAAATAACATTTGCTGATGAATTTCTCATCGCCATTTCTTTATTTTATCCTTGACTGAATTATTAAACAAATATTTGATCTCAACCTTTTCTTTTATAATTCAAAGTGAATATTCTTTTAAATAATGACACCTTTTAAATTTATCACTTGATCGGAGTGAGCTTAAGTGCTTAAACCTTATATCATCAATCATAAGAACATATGTTGGAATTTCCGTAGTATATAAAATTATTAGATACCAAATTCAAGAAAATTATAACCTTGGAAAATATATACTACAAATATCAGAAGTTAAATTATAAGTGGAAAGAAAAGCACCATGTGGTGGGACTGTGTTCTTATCATTTATGTTTGTTATTCTTGCACGTCAATCATAAACTTGATTGCATGCTGTTGGTGTTGGGTTCATCTTTTTATTCTTCTTAAGATAACTGTTTCCCATGATGGTAATCCATTCATGCGGTCGGTTTAAACATCATTAATTAAATAATGGCAAAAATATTTTTTTTATCTAAGTTTTGACTATAATTTTTAGTTAGCTTCTATGTTTTAGATGGTTAAGCTGTTACATCTAAATTTTAAATTTAATTTTTATTTGATTCGTAGATTTCAAACTCTTACATTTTTTTACTATTAAGTTTTGAGTCTAGACTATGTGTACTATCTTCCGAGTAATCCGTCGATGATAATTTAAAAATTGAGTTATCTACTCGTGTTTGTTGTTTACCAGTGTTCTATAATCATTATGAAATATATACCTACTATGAAATCTGTAATTAGCAAATGTAATTATATTGTGGAGGAGAGTCATCAATCTAATTACATTTGATCATTACGTGTGACTCTCACCTTACTAATTTTTTATCATTTACCATTTTTATTACGATTTTCTTTGTAGGTAAACAACACCAATGAAGTTTTTATTATGATTGAATTAGTGTGTAGTAAACATAATCAAAATAATCTCATTTCTTTTGCAATTGAGGTTCGTTCCAATTGATTCCTGAATGTAAAACATTATGCATTGTGTGAATTTTGATTTCGAATTAGCAAATGTAGGCTTAATTTTTATTTGCTTCATATGCTTAACGACTTCACACTTTGACCCTTGAAATAGGAGGGCAGCTCACACCTCAGCGTATGACAAGAACCCCGACGAGCAAGTTCGACCAAGCGTAGTCCCTGATGATGTGATTCAGTCTCAGGCTGCTGATAAGTACTGGGCTCCTCATCCGCAAACCGGCGTTTTCGGGCCGGCCTCTGACAATCCTGCTGCAGCAGCAGCCAACCGTGCAGCAGATGGTGGCAACTACTCTGCCGTGGAGGAGGAAAAGGCTTGGTTCCGACCAACAAGTCTCGAGGATTCCGAGAAGCCCCACGGGTTGTAGAGTGCTCAGACATTGGGCATCAGATACTAGACAACAAGTAGCGACTATATTACGTTACTAAATAAAGAAGATGGTTGCTTTTGTTGTACTAAATGGTTGGAGTTTTGTGTTAGACGCAATCTGCCTGAGGAATCGGGATATGCTTATTATACGGTGTTGTACAAACTCTATTACGTTGGATGTTTTTGTGCTCTCGTTTGACTATTCAAAATAGTGTGGTTTTATAGCTATATTTCTCTATCCAACAAAAGGTAATGGCTCTTTAGATTTAATTTTAAAAATGATGATAAATAATAAAATTTAATTAATTTTAATAATTTAAAATTTAGTAACCTACACTAACAATTAAGATAGAAAACGAATATTTAGTGAAAAATTGAAGTTAAAAGTTTTCATAAAATCTAAAGATCAAATTGAAACATTATTCAAACATCAAAGGTAAAATTTTAATATTTTTAAATTTAGGAACTAAATTGAAACGAAACCTAAAATTTAAAGGTTACATATCTAATATTTTAAAATTTATGGGCCAAATAAAAATTAGACTAATACCTAGGAACCAAAAAGATATTTGTACCTAATAATTTTGTACAAATTTCTGGGTTTTAGAAATAGGAGAAACCGAAAGGATCGTTCTAGTGTATGTTTTAAAGATTGTTTCTACTAATTACTTTATAAGACTTTTACATTTCATTTTTTATTTAACAAATTTTATTAGAAAGATATTAGGTTATGTTTTGAAGTAATTCTGAAATCATTAAATTCTAATATGCTTTTAATTATTTAAAGTTAATTTTGATAGTATTAAAAAAATCAAATTCTGATATATGAAAATTTCATTTAAAATTGAAAATTAAATATTAAAGTGATTTTAAATGTGATAAAAATGATTTTAATAATTTCAAAATCACTTTGAAATTTGGACTTTTTTATTAATTTTTTACATATTTAATTTGAAAACAATACATTTAGAAGTAAATTGTATAAAAAAAAAATTAAGTAACAATAATAATTGACAAGTATTAAAATATTATTAAAGTAGAAATGAGCACAGGAAATGTGTGGTACTGTTTTGTTTTTTTGTTTTTTTGTTTTTTTGTTTTTAATTATTTTCGCAAATTGTTTTACACATATCCATTGTGTGTTCGGAAGGATATTAAATCCCCAAGAGAGATTTCCAGTTTTAAACCTTCAATGAAAGCAAGAAATTCTGCAATTGGAGGGGATAAATGGATCTCCTGATTAAGAGATAAAAGCGCAATTATAAAGCCATTTGATTTTGAATCCCTTACTGCAGCAACCAACCCAGTTGAAGAAGAAGAACCCCTTTCTGCATCTACATTGAGATTAAACCCTTTCGAAGTTATTTTAAATCGCTTCATCTTTTGGAAACAAAAATAGTTATGAAAGGGAATTTAAACAAACTCCAACTACCCTTATAAAGAAAAAGGGCAAATTTCAATTTATACCTCTTGTATCAATTTAAATCTCAAATTAATAATTGTATCAATGTAACCCTTAACTTTTGGAGATGTATCAATTTAAATCCTCGATTTTGGAGTTATATAAATTTAAACCCCAAATTAATAATTGTAACAATTTAACCCTATATCAATTTAAACCTTAAATTTTCATAATTGTATCAATTTACACATTTTTCAAATTTAATTTGAAAAATATTAGACAAAATATTTAATTTTTTTTTTCAATCAAACATAATGTAAGTTTAGAGGTTTAATTGATAAAATTACAAGTCTTACACTTAGAGATGTTCATTTACCCCGCGGGATCCGGACCTCGTAGGGACTCACCCCGAAAAAGGCAGAAATCCCCGATTGGATCGAGAATGGGGGAAGGAGTAGGGAAAAATTTCTCCATGTTGACGGACGAGGACAGGAAATACATTCCCATCTCCGACCCCGTCCCGATTCCCTGCCCCCACCACGATAGGAACTTATTTTTATTTCTCATTTATAGTGTATATACATATATATTATTTTCTTATATATGTATATTTTGTTATAATGAAATATATACACACATATATAAACTCACATTATTTGAGTTCACACTCACTGAATTTTATTTTAATTAACTTTTTTTTTAATTAGTTTTAATTAGTTTATTTTAGAATGCTTCGACCATTATTTTCTAATTTTCATCTCAATGTTTTTATACTTCAATATATGTGTATATTTTCTAATAATTAAGACTTTATTACTCTTAAGGTCTAAATATTGTAATATTTAAGTAGAAAATTTCAAATTAAAATATTTGAATTTTATTTTTTTTTAATTATAGGATTAGATATTTTAATTATATTTTTGCATATAAAATGTTATTATTTTATTAAGAAATTTTATAGTGCTTATTTTTTATTAAAAAAAAAAAAGTGTATTGAAAAGGACCGATTTAATATACAAAATTTTATAAGGCTAAGAATAAAATTTTACAAAATTAATAAATTTAAAAATACAAATGGAGATTTTTTTTTTCCGCGGGGATGAGGATTGAAATAAGGGGGCGGGGCTGGAGACGAAGAAGACTTCCCCGTCCCCGCCCTGCCACGTGGACATTTTTATTTACACTATGTTTATCCATATAAAACATAATGAATGGTTTAAATTGATACATTTATGAAAGATCATGATTGAAATTCATACAACTCTTAAAGTTCATGATTTAAATTAAAATAATTATTAACTTGGAGTTTAACTTGATACAATTATTAGTTTATGATTTAAATTGATATAATCCCTAGAGTTTATGGTATAAATTGATATTTACCCTAAAAAAGGAGAAAGATTATTTTTTTAAAAAAAATACTTTTTGGTAAGTAAAGTTTCATTTCAAAATGTCACACTTTTAGCTTTAAAACCTTTTTGTTTCAAATTTTACATTTTGGATTTGACTTTTGTTTCAATTTAATCCCCATAATTTCAAGACTTACACTTCTAAACATCGATTTTTCAATAACTCACTTCAATCTTTGATAGTAATGTCGGTCTAGTAATTAATTAAAAATAATTATGATATGAAATTCTAAAATTAATTTTAATAGTCATAAAAAATAGTAGAACATAATTAATCATAACTCATTCTTTTAAATTAATCCACATAAATTAATACTAAATATTAAAATTTAGGAACTAAATTGAAACAAAATTCAAATTTTGAAAGTAAAACTGTATCATTTTAAAGAATCCACATAAATTAATACTAAATATTAAAATTTATGAACTAAATTGAAACAAAATTCAAATTTTGAAAGTAAAACTGTATCATTTTGAAACTTGAGAGTAAAGTTCAATCAAATACAAAATATAAGAATTAAAAATGTAATATTTTAAATTTTAAAAATAAAAAAGGTCTTTTCTTCCCATGAAAAATAATCTCATAGAGATAAGACAGGGTTTTGGTACCTTTCGTGTTATGTCACCAGCTGTCCTATAAAGTTTGTAGACACAGATTGTTATGGTTGGTAATCATTCCTCAAATGCTTACCTAATTGATATTAAATTGATGAAAGCTTGCTAATGAAAGGGTATGTTTAAGAGTGATTCTTAAATTATTAAAATTATTTTAGTTATTTTAAAAATTTATTCTAAAATATATTTTGTTTATCATTCAAAACTAATTTTAATAACATGAAAATTGAGTTTAAAAATCTAAAACAAAACATTATATTATATTTGAGTGTAGAGTGATTTTAACTACTTCAAACTTGGAGATATGGAGTGAGTTTTTTTCGATATTATACCTGAACGATTGAAGTTTGTTGTTCCCCGTTTTTACCTTTGGCAGTCAGCTTTAATACTTCTAAATACAATGCGACAGCTTCCTACTGATCTACACAAACATACTCGTATATATATTTCAAAGCAACCAGTCATAGTTCATTATATAAACATGCATATCAGATATTTTTTTTTTGAAGCGGCAAAGGTAAGAGCAATGGTATTTTCAAAAATAAAAACAAAACAAACAAATGATCGACGGCAAACGAACAAGGTTAGAGTCTTTAATGTTACATATCCCTAAAGAAGTACCCCATCTTCTTTTATGAGATTTCTAGAGCAATTGATTTTTTTCAAAAGGAAAAAACACTTTTCATCGAAGAAAATGAAAAAGATTAATTCTCAAATTATAAAGATATAACGAAAACCAGAACTAGAACTAGGATAAACAGATGCACCTAACTAAAGCAATTGAATTTCATAATAGTTCTAAGAGAAGTTCAATCCTATTGTATTTTATTTTGGAGTAGAAATGTTAACAAAGTGAACTTGGATTATTCTTCCTTTACTTTCCGTATTTTTCTTCTTTGCAAAAGCCTTGTCCGGATCTGTTGTTTATCAATAAAATATGGTTTTTATTTTTTTTTCAATTAAAAAATGATAGAAGTATAAATTTCACTTGAGATGAAAAATGGAGGAACTAACAAACTACTTCTCAATTGTTATCAGTAGCCTCTAATTTTCCCCCTGGTTTTGAGAATAAGATTCTCATCCTCAAACAACATCAAGAAAAATAAATGAATTTATGCTATCGTTATCAACTATCGTAATGGTTAACTTACAAGATCAACCTCATTGGATGTTCAAACTTATTGCTAGAAACTGTTTATTCTTGTAGTTCCCCAGGGTCCATTGAAGGTTGGCCTGTCATTGATGTCATCATAAACTGTTGAGACATATAATAGATACTGCTTCATCAGAATGTCCAGAAATACACATCAAATCTAAGGCAATAGGGTCACTTTTTACCTGGCATTGTGATCTACTTTCTTGGTGTGCATCAATTCCTTAATCAATATTTTAGAAGGCTGCTAATTTTTTATCTGTCTGTTTTTCAATGAAAAAGATCCAAACATTCAAGAATTCGACACTAGCAAGTATCAATTTCTGTCTTTCTCTAATTTAAAGAAAAAACACACACGCACACAAGGAAATGTGACCCTAGGCATAAGAAAATAATTTTTTTTAACCGATGGTTTTATTTTGAAAGCATGAGTTAATCAGAAGGCTGGCAGAGGGCATATAATATGAACTCCTAGGGTTTTGATTGGTTCTTACTGCATAATCTATATATTAGTATTCGTCATTTGCAAAATGAAGGAAGTAGAAGATTTACTCCAACTTTAGACTTAATAGTTAAGTCACTAGTAAGACCACCGATTTAGGCTAGGTTTGAAATGACCTACTAAGTGCTTGAAAAAGTATTTTTAAGTGGTAAAAAAAGGTTTTTAAGCATTTAGAAAGTCAACACAAAAAAGTCCTGGCCCCTAGGATCATATTTTTGGTGTCCATTTAGAAACAGGACTCCGATGAGCATTTACCATTTTGAATATGCCGTCCCTCCCCATACCTCCAATTGTGGCCAGAATTAAAAATACCCGTTCTTTTACTCCGTTAGTTAATCCTTCTTCATTAGTGTCATCAAGAAAAAAAATCGGATGTCTTTAGAGGTTGGCATAACTTGACTTGACGAATGACATTAATTATCTTCGGAAGTCAGATTATGGGATAGCTAGCAATATACTTGTCAGTAAAATATGTACCCTGACGACGCAATATTTTTCAAGAAGAATCCTTCTATCTGACGCATAATGCACCACTCCCCAAATATGAACTTTTCAAATTATGACTTGACATTCTAAATTTACCGTCCCCTAAAGGGTGAAGAATTATACAACAATCCAGCAAGGACTGCTCTGGCTGAGAAACTACGAAATACAAGTACAAAAAGGGTGGAACTTACAATGCCTCTGTTCAAGAACCACTGTTACGGACTTCAACATCTCTCTGGCCTTCCTATCTGGCGTGCAACCAGCACTTTCCATTTCTTTATATATTTCAGGGACCTAGCCGAATATGGTTAAACTCAGAAGGTATCAGCAGGGTTTCTCAGAGAATAATTGAATAAACTTCATACAAAAACGTTAGAAAACTCATCAGAACAGAAACAACGTTAATAAGGACGCGTGGCTAGTAAACTAAAGGTTTGGATCAAGCCCAAAAATTAACTCGGTCAACGAATAAGCACCTTAGCAAACTTCTTTGCACGAATAAATGCCTTCATAAGGGTGGTGTAGGTTATAACATCAGGACTGATACCCTTCTCAGAAAAACATGACAAAATTAAAAATAATAAAGGATGAATTATAGAATTATCTTGATAACACCAAAAAAGGAAGAAATTTGATTGCATGCAGCTTTAACTTACAACTTCAATTATATGATGATAAATGGCTAATGCCTCCGAATGCCTACCAGCAACAGCAAACGCATTGATCAGTACATTCAGCATTACAAGATTTGGTTCGATTCCATCTGCCTCCATAAGCTGAAGCACTTTTACCGTCTCTTCACTCAACCCCTGTATTGAATTACCAAAATACAATAAAAGTACTTATCATAAATTAGTAATCACGATAAACATTATTTCTTTTTCTATTTAAAACATCCAGCATCTCTCTGCACATCAAACAACTAACTGAAAACAAATCTTGGCCATAAAAAATCAGTTAACCTTTGTAGCTAGAGAACTTACATGATACAAAAAAGAAACGTAAAGATGGGCATCAAACCTGTTGAGCAAAAGCATTTGCTATAATGCAAAAATTACTAGCGGATGGTAGAAGCCCTGCAGACTTTAGAGCAGATATACACTTCTCAGCATCCTGAAATTGACCATACTGCCCATAAATATCTACTAAGATTTCATAAACTAGGCCACTATCCTTATGCCCTCTGAGCTTCATACTATCAAGATTCTGCTTTATCACATCCCACTTTCCCTGCTCGCCCAAGGAGCTTATTAGAGTAACGAAAATCTTAGGATCTGGATGCATCCCCTGTTCTTGCATGTCAGTGAATAACTCAAGGGCAGTAGCAAGGTTCCCAGCTTTACAATTCCATTGTATCAGTGAATTCCAAGTTGTTATATCAGGCATTACACCATCCTGTTGCATTCTTTTGAACACTTCTAAGGCCTCAGACAATTGACCATATTTCCCAAATGTATCTACGATGCTGTTGTAAATGCATTTGTCCACAGAAATCCCTGATTTTCTTATCTCATCAACAATTCCCACTGCTTTCTTCCACATGCCATTGTTTTGATATATAACGATGACCTTACTATACACAAATGAGTTCAGCTCAAAACCTTTTTGTTTCATCTCATTAATAATAGACCAAGTATCTTCCAACCGTCCAGCATTGGCATGATAATCCAAGAGAATTTCATAAGTTTCTTGATTTTTTTTAATATCTAAATCACTCATTAACACAAGAACCCCAGACGCAAGATCTAAAAGCCCTTTTCTTAAAAACCCTCTTAGTAGTGCATTGCAGACAATTGTTCTCGGCTTACAGCCAAAACTAAGCATTTCTTGAAATAGGATATCAGCTTCCAAAGTCCTGCCTAAGTTTCCAAGAGCTTCAATCAAATATGTGTAAGATGCTACAGAGGCATGGAGACCTACGGATTCCATATGAGCAAGAAGAGACATGGCAGAATCAACATTACCTACCTTACAATAGTCACGAATCAAACAGTTGCATAAGTCACTCGATAGTTCCGCTTCATCTCGACATCCATGCCATCTCGAGCTAATAATATGATTATCATCTAACGCTTCTTTACTGCCCTTTTTTAGGGCATTATTCCTAAACAACTTCAATGCGGCATCATCAAACATGTACCTTCCAACACATTTAATAGAACGTGGATTCAACAAAAGGTCAGAAAATACTCCACCAAATGAGGAAACGATTAATGATTTTGGCAAGAAAGTAGATTGCATCTTCATGCCGCAAACAAAAAAGATGAAGTTGAGAAGGACAAAGAACGTGGCCAGAAGTTATAATCCAAATGAAACATCAAGCACTTGACATATGCAAAGACATTGAAGCTGATTAAAGCGACTAATAGCTTCTTTTACTTCAAGCAATACTGTAACAAGAATCCAAATCATTTCAACACATACATCTCAGTCCTGCAACAAAAATACTGCGGCCCATGTAAATCAAATCCCAATTCCTCTGTCGGGGAGGGATAAGCTAGAGGCGGCGGTATTGTGTTTAGAAGGTGAAGCGTTGGACTGGTACCAGTGGGAGGAGGATGGCGCCGCCGTGGTAGCCGGAGTAGATTCCGAGAGTTGCCGTTGGGTTGTTCTCAAATTGATGAGGCTGCAATTGACGAAAATTTCACCAAATAACCCAAATCTCGGAAAATTTTGTACAAATGACCCCTACCTAAAAATTTATACCTTTTGCCAATGTGAAATACCAATTTTATCCCAATTTAAAAAAGTCTTCATGCAAACATTTCACCTCATTTATTTTTAACTAATATTCTACCAATAGATGAATAATATTGATATCAAGAATGGAAGGTCACTCTCAGTTATTCATTTTTCGTCGAACTCACCACGAAGTTCTCCCATTGTTCTCTCAGAGTTTTGGTACAACATTCTCATTGTCGATCGCTTTCATCTTTGTTCATTTCATTGTGTCTTTGGGTATAAAGTGAGATTATTTTTTCCTTTTTACTACTTTTATTAGAGTTATTTTAATATTAAAATATAAAGATTATTTTTTTGGTGCGTCCAACTAAAAATCTCTCTAGAATTTCCTTTTGTACGACTATTTTAAAATTGATTAATAAAATATTTTTAGTAATCAAAAGAATGATAATGTTTGGTTGCCACACACAATTTCAAAACGTTGCAAGTGTCTATAATTAGTAAATGAATCGATGAAGTTATGTTTTGTTTGGGAGTCATTCTCATTTTTAAAATCATCCAGAAACAAATTAACTTGATGATATAAAAATTATATTTAAAAGTATAAAATTAAATATTGAATTGATTTTGTGTGATTAAATGTATGTTTTGGAGTGCATTGATACATGACAAAAATGATTTTAACCATTTCAAAATCACTCCCAAACATGCACTACTTTGAGTTCGATAGTAGATAAAAACAAGACGTGGCCGCTAACAAAGACAATTAAAAATGGTAAAGTAGAAAACTATATTTAACATAATAACGTCGTAATAATATGACTTTCGGTCACTGAATAATTATTATGTAAACAATAAACTTATTATGTAAATGATAAAATTGTTATGAAATATAGAATTGCTTATTTTATTTTAAAAATAAGTCCAATAGATTTATGACTATTACATGAGTACTTGAATTTTATGTAAAGACATAAGAGTAGATCAGGTTCGAGTAAATAGTCAAAATAATTTATAATATATGAATAAGATTGGGTGCCTTATTCTGGTAAGGCTATTGGATGCGACCCACTCCGTAGTTGACTGACTATTTCGATAATTCAAGTAACTGACCTAACTATGAACTCCTGTTTATTCGAGAGTATCCTTATATTTGACGCCGGCGTTGTTCCTTAAGTTCGTTGGATCTCATATGAGGATCTGCAGGTCCATAAGGTCCCCCTATGAACCGTTCCTAAGGTCCCCCTATGAACTGTTCATGAGGAGATTGGAGCTGATATGAAGAAAATTCAGAGTCTACAAAAGTTGTATTCTTTTTCTAATTAACTTAATTAGAGTACTTTAGATCAGTTTTTCTTCCGACATGTGTTTGAAGAGTTGGGTTGAGTTCATTTATCAGAGATATCTCGCGCAAAAAAAAATTCACACAAATAATTTTATTTTGTGGTGATTATTTTTATTTGAAATCTTCTTTTTGGAGGTGTTTGAAATCCTTTTTATTCAAGAAGTCTACAACTTATTTTTAACAACGATGGATTTTACACTTTAATTTATTGTTTTTATTAAAGTACACATATTACTGCGACTTTTGAGAAACTGAGTTAATTTTGCATCATTCATTTCATTAAAAAATAATAATAATAATAAATTTTAAAAAAAATAGCATCATTTTACAATTGGTGCATGTAACATCTTGATTCATGATTGGCATAAAATTATATTGGATTCATTGGACAAAACAAATTTAAATTTACGTCGTAAGTAGAATATCATGAAAATATCATGTTACATGATTGCTACGAATATCATGAAAATATCATGTTACATGATTGCCACAAAAACTATGTAACAAAAGCCATATTCTCGAGGCAATTACATGATACCAAAATTATATACAATAGATAGGTACACAAGAAGTTATTGTTTCCACTGTATAGAGTTGTTATAGAGTTGTTATATGCTAAAAGTATTTTTATTAATGTCAAATTATAATAAAATACTGTGAAGCAATTAATTTAAAAATAAACATTGATGGAGTTGGTGAAAGCGGTCACTGTTAGAGATTGCCAAATTTAACCATTGACAATGATGATTATAGATACAGTCAAAGTTAGCTAACAATGATCGTCAGAGTTGGTCGATGACCGAAGTGAGCAAAAACATTAATAGTGATGACTTAGAGCATAGTACTTGTATATCTCAACACTACAAACACCCCTAAAAGACGAGAAGACTTTCTAGTCCACCGTTATCAATTAAGCACAATTTGGAAGTGATTTTAAATTCAGATTTAAAAGTAAACAACTCTTTCTTCACTCTAGTGTTTGATTTTAAACTTCTAAATTTGATTTTCATCCCACCAAAATATAATATTTATTTGAAAACCGGCCCTTGTCCAACACCCAAAACTGTGTTCAAACTTAGAGCTAATACCAGTTATATAGTACAGGTTTCGACCCACTGCCCAAGAATACAGGACTTAGAATCAACCATCAAACCAGATGCAAAGATCGCAAACAGCTATTTTCGATGCAATAAACCACAACGAAGTGACGATACTACAACACCAAAAGTAAAGGTCAATAACCCTTGAATCCATGAACTCATAACTTTCATCTACCAAATTAAGTCCAGAAGATATGTAAAATCCAAAATGTTGTAAAAATAAATACCAAAATTCGGAAAATAAAACCACCTCTAAGCAGTTGTTCTGGCAATCTACTTCTTATCTTCCTTCTCGGCCTCTGCAGCCTTCTTCAATCTAGCTCCGACATGTCGTGCATTCATCCTCTCAACACGTAGCTTGTCATATGCCTTAAACGATTTCATGTCCTCGGTGACCTTCACAAGCTCAACTGATGCCTTCTCACGCCCAATAGGTAGGTATTGTCCTTGGACTTGGGTGGCATTTGCGAGCTCCTCCGGGGTAGAGTCACCAGCCTACATCATTCATACAGCCAAAACGTTGAAATGAATCCTCAAGTACACAAAAAGTAGTTGATAACATTCAACCAAGTCCTATTATTTTCAACAAACTGACCTTAAATTTGCGAGCACGTCTTGGGAAGACGACCACCTTGGCCTTGTATGTCTTCAGCCTTTGCACATTAGCTTGTAGACTTTCAAGAGAGCGATTCCTGCGGCGATGGTCAACTGCTATTCCAATTGTCCGTGCTAGTTTCTTGGGAATACCTGCAGCCTGTGCAGCAGATACTAGATAATTAAGATGCTGTATAGATGATCATAACCTAAAGTTCTTAAATACAATGAAACTTCCCAACTGACCAATAACAGAATCTAGATGCATAAAATATTCAGCTATGTAGAAGATTAAGTTTCATTTCATGTAGGCTGAGAGCCAAACTGAACAAACTGATGTGAGTGATCTTACTAAAATATGAATCAAGAAACTAATTGATATTTATACACAACTATAAAACTCCGACCCTAAATGGACCAGGAAGACAGCCAAAATAGCACGAAACTAAAAATAGAGAAAACTGGATACCTTCAACTCCTCAAGAGAAAAGCCCCTACCAGCCCTCACTTTCATGTTGTACTTCAATGTCTGCCCATGAACAATGGGACGGAGTGGTCCAGCAGTTGGGCGGGGAAAGTTCTTAACAGCTTTCTCCTGACGAGCTGATTGTAGAATCATCAAGTCCATAGTTAGAGTTCCATATCTCAAACAAAATCTAAGTTACAGTGATGAACAGACACCAACTAGAGCACAAGAAAGATATAAAATACAAAACAAAGACAGCACGAACCATTTCTTCTTCGAGTTTTCCGGGCAGGTTGGTTGAACCAGGTCCTGACATAGTTCTGCCAGTGCTTCCTGAAGTGACCGCTAGGGATAACATTGTTGTGCTTCATTTTTTACCTCTAACAAACAAGAAGTAAACAGACTCAATTAGAAGGAAACAAAGAGAAGAACAAGAAATATAAGCGATCCCATCCCACCAACTATGTTGACTCAATAAATTCAGAAGAAAAAAAAATACCATAATATAAGGTCATCTTCTCTAGGTAGTAGTCCAACCCAATTCTTCAATAGACAAAATTATTAAGAGATATGAGAATTAACATATTAAATTCCTATCAATAATTACCAGCAACTCAACTTAAACTTCGATTAACCTTATTGTAAGTAACTTAAAAATGAGTTTTTCTTCAACTTCGTAATGTTTGGAGTAAACATATCAATTAAAACAGCCACTAAAGAGGAAACCCAACAGCTAAATAAGGATGCATGATAAGTCTTTTTCTTTAAAAAAAAAACAGAACAAAAAAAATTAAAGACAAACAAATGGAGGCTTGCAGCTTTGAATATACATGCAGATCAAGTATAAAACCCATAATAGTCACTATAAATGCATTTTCAAACCAAAATCGTTAGGCCACAACAATCAAATATCCTTAATCCGATCAACTGCGACACAAAAACCAACCATTTGCCCGTTAGGAAGGGAGAGGACAAAAGAATCGCAATTATATCAAACGTATTATTATAAGAAAGAACCGGCCGCCTTATCTACTCCAGCCAATCAAAGATAAAACCGATTGAGAAACAGTGGTAGAGAGAAGTAAGAAACTTCGGAAAAGTAGACAAGTAGTAATCCAAAAGCTCAAACAGAAACCCAGAAAAAAGAATTAAGAAGAAAAACAAAGGCAGAATCGATTCAATTACTGAAGCAAAAATACTCAAAAAGAACATTACAGAAACCATCCACTAGTATAAAACATTTCGATAAACACAACCGAATATAGAATAAAACTTTCAGATTGTAAATTGTAACCAAAATACAATGATGAGAAGCCATTGGTATCACAACCTTCAATCAAAAAGAGATGAGTACAAACTGATTCGAGATCGGAAGATATGAAATACGGTGAAAACTTACAACGCGGCGGAGTGACCTTTCTCTCTCAGACTTCCAGCCACTGGATCCTCGTTAGCCGGAACCCTAATTTATTTGTAGAAAAACCCTAGGTTAATATCTAATTTGGGCTGGCCCAACAGTTATCTGTTTGGGCTGGGCTGATGATATTTTTATCTCTTTTATTTATAATATTTTTTTCTTTTTTAAGAGAATAATATATTTTAGGAAAATTTCCACTCATAGAAAAAATATCAAACTATTTATAGAAATAATAAAAAATATATATATATTAATAGATATAGATTTTTATCCACGTCTATCACATAGTATGAACGATACAGTTTCTATCATCTGATAGACATTGATAACTTCTATCGACCTTTATCAAAATAAGATTAAATTTTGTTATTTTGAGTAACTAGTTTTACTTATTTTTTATTTTTAAAAACCCCCCTCTATTTAACTATTTGTGACATGACGGCTTTTTAGAGAAATTGTAAAAATATTGGTTAAAAAACAACTTTCGGCCTTGAAGTTTTATAGAACTACCACCTTTGACATTTAAACATGTTTTTAGTACGTAGATTATAAGTATACAACATATATGTGAAATTGAGCTTAATTCATTAATAATTGGTATCAGTTGAAAATTTGATATTTCATCTTTGTAATTCTTATACGCAAAAAAGAAAAAAGTATAAAACGTTTTGGGTTTGTTTTATAAACAATTTGGTTCCGACTTATCCCAACGATTTATACAACAATTGTGCATGTGTGTTTTTAATTAAAATATGTGTTTTTTAGTACAACAAGTAGAGATATGAAGATGACCTTAGAGAAAAATGTCAATGCTACATTTGAGTTTAAATTGTATTAGGGTCATGTGGCATCAGCTCACCCATATTGTAAGTAGGGGTGATCATCGGCTGGTCGGAGTCGGTTTTCCGACCAGACCGACCCCGAACCGACCAGAATCGGTTTGGAATATGTTCAAACCAGTCCTGATTGATCGGTCGGTCGGTCGGTTTTTTCGGATTAGGGTTTTTTTTTTTTTTGACTTTTTTTCTTCCTTTAAAAGAAATTATTTATTTATTAAAATTCTAAGAAAATTTGCTATTAGGTAGAAGTTATATTTAATTATAAATCATTATCGTTATAAGTAGCAATTTTTAATTTAAAAAAATCAACTATTTATTAACTTCCTTATCAATCATGTTTAGTTTTTTCTTTTAATTTGTGATTGTGAATCAGAATTCAATATATTATTTCACATTTTATTATTTTAATACTTATGGAAAAGAGTTAGCCTAGAGGTATTAAAAATAAGATATTAATATGATTTGATTTGACAACCCTTAATATTTAAGGATTAACATGTCAATTATTTGAGATTGTGTTACTGCTCACTTCGCTTAATTGTTTAAAGAACCTTTAATACATATTACATATATATTTGAAAACAAAACTAATATGAGAATCGAGAGTGTAGGCCACAAATAGAAATGTCACATGACACATAGTCACACTCACATACAATCAATCAAACTAGAAATTACAACATAAAGTCGATTGTCAAATACAACCAATTACAATAAAACATAAAGTCAATTGTTAAATACAACCCAATTACAATAAAACATAAAGTCAATTGCTAAATACAACTAAATTATAATAAAATCAAATGATAAATGCTTAATCGTTAACGGACAACTTTGCAAAATCTGGAAGGTCTTAAATGTCTTTTTCATTGTCCATAACCGCTCTGAATCCTATATAGTTAAAATTAAGAATAGAAAGACAACCTCAATAAGATTTTAATCTAACAAGTTACAACTACAAAATACAAATGATGAATAAATACCTTCTTCAAATAATGAAGTTTCTTCCATGTCAAGGTAAACTTCAAGATCTGTTGGACCAGAATTTAGCCAATTTTGAGTACAAATCAGAGCCTCAACTGTTTTTGGAGCCAATGAACAACGTGATGAATCAATAACACGTCCTCCTGTACTAAAAGCCGACTCAGACGCTACAGTAGATACTGTAATTGTCAAAATATCTCTAGCCATACGACTAAGAACTTCAAACCGATGACTGTTCCTCTTCCACCATCGAAGTATGTCAAAATTACCTTCATTCTTAACATTCGCTTCCAACAAATAAATATCAATCTCTGACCTCTGTTCGAAAGGTGTAGTCTCATCGCCTTCAAAATCAAGATCAATTGTATCATAGACAAAGTTTTCACCCACCTTTTTCAGTTGGATCATAATCAATCATGGTCTCCGAGGCTGAGACAATTGGTGTATTAGTAGTAGTACTCTCACTCCCACTTTCATTCCCACTCTGAGTATGAGTAATATTGTACTCGTGAAAGAGACGTCTACAACATTGTTCTACTACATTTCCCATAGATTTGGCAACCTTTGGCCCAACAAATTTTTTAAGGCAAAAAGATACAAACCTTAGCTTTTTTTTCCAGGATCTAGCACGATAGCAATATACAACAACAGGTTATTTTTTTCATTATTCCCCCAGTATTTCTCAAACTTTGCTTTCATGCTATTGACCATTCCAACTAGCATTGCATTTACACTACCAGCATTCAAACGTATACAATTATAAACCATGAAATGGACAGTTAGTACCATGTAATTTATATTTTGTCCCGATGTCCAACAATCCGTAGTGAGAGAAACTCTATACTTTTTGTTCACAAACATTTCTTTCAAATGCTTTTTCTCATTAACATACAACTTAAGCACATCTTTAGCCACAATAAACCAAGACGGAACAACAATTCTAGGTTGATTTGCACATGTTAAACTATCGACAAATTTCTTAAATCCTTTACCCTCTACAAACTTAAATGGCAATTCATCAACAATTACCATTTCAACCAACACTTCCCGACAACTCTCTAAACTATATGACTCACATACAAGTTGTGACGTATTATCCCTAATATTGTCTTTGGTTTTAGTTTTGAAATATAATGTCATTTGGGTTGGATCTCTCTTTTTCTGGTAAGGGTATTTTTTACAATTTTCCAAATGATTCTTTATAGTCCTAGTACCATTACGTTTGGAATGACATGCATAGATAACTCCACGATACTTACATTGAGCACGAGAGTATTTAGGATCACCTTTTAGCCTCTCAAAATAATCCTAAACCATGGATTTTTTCACTGCATTCCTTCTTTTTTGTGGATTTAGAACATTTGATGTCTCATTTGTTGAATCAACGTCAACATATTGGCATCCATTTCTTCTACATCTCGTTCATTTTTTGAAGCATCAGTTGCAGTTCTATCAAACTCCATATCCGTTGAATCCATGTAGCTGAACCACAACATGACAGACGTCGTCAGTATCACATAATTCACAAAAACTCAAAGGATTTTAGCTTTACATAAACTCAGTAAGATTGTTAAGTCAATCACTAACCACACATCCATAAATCAAAGTCAAACTAATTTCCATTGTTTTCAAACTAATTTCCATTTAGAATACATTACAATCAGTCAATCACTACCCACCACATCCATAAATCAAACTAATTTCCATTGAAACGGCTAGAATCTACACTCTACAATGCATTAACAGTTGGAATAGAAGATATACGGACCTGCGGCTGAAAATCGAAAGGAACAGCAGAACGAACTACGAAGACGAATGAAGCGGAAGGAACGGTTGAGACTGAGAATCAAAAGGAAGGAAGGAAACAGAAGGAAGCGGCATGCGGTTGAGAATCAAAAGGAACGACGGAACGGCGACGAATTGAAAGGAACGACTAAAAATTGAAAACGAACAATGTAATGTAACAAAAAGAACGACTGAAAATTGAAAGGAACCAACGAAGACAAACGAAGGAACAAAACCCTAACAAGTCGTGCGGGTGCGGCGTGCGGATCGAAAGAAGGAAAATCGAAGACTGAAGAGTATTATATTATATTTTATATAATTTTTTAAATATTTTGGTCAGACCCGACTCCTTGTGCGCTCGACCGACAACTTATTTGATGGGTGATTTTGAAACCGACCCTCGACCGAAATATTTAAATTTTCGACCAGCCAACCCTATTTCGGCCGGTTTAGGTCGGTCGTATCGGTTTTTCGGTCTAACATACTCACTCCTAATTGTAAGCATACTTTATGATTTTTTTTAAATCAAATTTTAATAATAATAATAATAAATTGATGTCAAAAGCGAGCATTGCTCAACGATAAAACAAAATGGATAGTCAATTCTATGACTTACATTTAAATATAAATAACATCCAATAACCATTGTTATTATTTCAATTCTTGACATTCATCGATTATCTGACTTACTTTTTAGGAAAAAAAATATTTTTGATATTAGGTTTTAGGCTTAGTTTCCATTTGATCCTTATTTTTCAAAACGTTACCACATTTAATCCCTAAATTTTGAGATTTGTTTCATTTTATTCCACATGTTTTAAAAATGTTACAATTTTACATATGAGATTCGTGTTTCGATCTCAATCTTTGGTAACTATTTCACTTTTAAAAATTAAGTTTATAGACACTACTTCCACCTCCAAATTTCTTCATTTGTTATCTATTTTCACTAATAGTTTAAAAACAAAGTCAAATTTTGAGAACTAAAAAAAGTAGCATTCGAAAAGTTCTTTTTGTTTTTTGGATTTGGCTAAAAATTGAATAATTGTACTAAAAAAAATACAAATCATTGTAAGAAATGTAAATGATATAAACTCTATTTTAAAAAACAAAAACAAAAAAAGTAAAATGATTACAAAATGGAGCCTAAGTTTCAAAATTTATATTTTTTACTTCAATTTTTCGTTAAATACTTACATTAATGAATTCTGAATAATCATGAAATTAAATTTTAAATTGAAATAGTGAATTTATTAATTATATTTTTAATTTTTTTAAAAAAATTAATTAATAGACATTAACACTACAAATAAAAAACGAGTACGTACTAAAAAATTGAGATTAAAGGTGTGAATCTTGAAATTCAACGAACAAATTGAAACCAATTTCAAATTTCAAAAGTAAAATTGTAACATTTTGAATCTCTCAATAAACGGACTAAATGTGTAACCTCTTTTGGGTAAAAAATAACATCTCTCGAGGAAAGTTATAACGAGAATGGCTTGCTATATACATCGAATGTTGAATGGGCAGTTAGCTGGGGTTCCTGCAGGAAAATAAATAAATAAAATCAGTAATTTACGTTTCTGCACTATAATCTACTAAATTTAATTGTAAAAAAAACTAAATTTAAATTAAGAATTACATAATTACATAAAACGTTACATTTATTTTAAAAAGAAATCAACTTATATCTTGTATAACTTTTACGACAGTTGAAATATGTTCATCATATCTGAATCAATTTTGATCCTCTATTATAATTTTATTTTGAAAATCTTACTGCATTTTTACGTGTGTATAAGACTTATCTAAAAGCAATCATTAATGTGGATGAGAGGTAAATGCGAGAATAAACTATATAATATCGACTTTTCATAAAATTTGAGCAATTTTTTTCATTTGCTTGTCACTCCAGATTTTTCTCCATCTTTTTTAGAAGGAAAAAAGAAAACCCATGTTATAATTTGTTTTCATATTTTGATAGATTTATTGGAGAATAAATATGCTTGATCAAGTAAAAATAGCTACAAATCACTAACGAATGGCATCAATAATAAAAGTCTAAGATTTTAATTGATACAATAATCCATTTGAAGTTTAATTGATATAATCTCCAAAGTTTAAGAGTAAAAATTGATATTTGATGCTAGCATGACCACTACTCAGATCAAAGGTTTGAATTCTCAATCCCTCACGTTATTCGAGTAATTACTAATTAATTTTAAGAAGAGCACCAAAGTGAGCACACCAAGGATAAAAATAATTGATTTAATAACAAAATTGATAACGAAAGAACTTCTCGAATAAGTTTTAGATCTTGTCATTTGTATTAATATTCATATTGAAATTATAGAGAGATTTTTTTATTCGTATTTTTAAAACATATTAGAGACATTGACCCGTTCTTACTATCAATGTTAAACCTGATCTTCCACGTAACTCGACAGTAATTAATATGTTTTACATTTTTGAGATCGGAAGTCTAAATTTCTAAAAATTAGGGGGGGAAAAGAAAGAAAAAGAAAATGTATTACCTGTTGAAGTCGGGTAGAAAAGCTTCCTCCGGATAAAAGCATGGTGATTAGGTTTGTAACGATATCACCTCCGGGATTAAGGTCAGTGTTTCGAATGGTTGATCTCATTGAACTTAACATATTACCATAAGTAGTTGCTTGCCCACTCTCAATGGCCTTAATGAAAGAAAAAGTCATGGCTCCTGTGGCTGTAACCTTTGACATAGCCTGTTTGTTCATATCAACACTTCATCTTTTAGTTTATAGATAACGTCACGTTTACCAACTCATAATCAAAATTGGTTTAATCGTAATGAGTTTTCATACGTGTCAATCGTAATGAGTCTTAATCCCAAATGAAATTAGATTGTTTTGGATCTGTTTACATAGACAGTTTGTAATAGTAATTTGATTTTTATTGAGGTCATTTATATTGGTTCTCGTAATGGAATGGAACAAGTGTGATTACTATAATGCCTTCGAGATTGAGAAGAAAAAAAAATGTATCTCAACACATATTGACCATATCAAAACAATACTTCTATGCAAAATAATAGAATGTACATGAATATCACAAATTTAACGTATATAGATTGATTTCGGTAGAATAAAGGAACATAACATAATGGACAAAAAAAGAGGGGGAAAAGAAGGGAAAAAAATGAATAGTTATGCTCATATGTATCAATATCATCGGTATCGATACTCGATATCATCTTACTGATAAAGGTACATGATAATTTATATACCTATGTACCTATACCAATGTAAATGAAACCAAAACCGTATAAACGATATTTGATGACGTGTGGGGACAAAATCTGAAAATTCCACAAAGGTTTACATATTAAAAAAAAAAGTAATGGGTCTTATGTAATAATCAATTGTAATTGGATTGATAAACGTTTCCTTTTCAATTCGATTACGTATCAGGATTACGAATTTCGTTCTGGGACATTTCAAAGCTTGGGGACTAAATTAAGACAAGTCCTAGAGTGTGAGGAACCAAAATAGTACCTTAACCTAAAATATATTTTTATTGAATCTATTTTCATCAATTGAATCGATGTCGTGATAGATTTCATCTAATTTCCATTGGATTGGAAGGTAGAATTTAGTCAAAAACCGATTTATGGTTTTTTTTTTTTTTTTTTTTTTTTAATTTTATAACCGTAAGTGTTCGGACCAGCTTACGCACACCTCGACTAATCTCACAGAACAATCCGCTTGATCCTACAACATTTGGATGTAAGAAAACCCGTAGGATATTAAATCCTAGTACCTATGACCCCGGGGCCCTTTGACCTTTTTTTTATGTTTTCACTACCACTAGACCAATCCAAGATGAATAAACCAATTTAGGGTTTGATTTTACACTTTTAAATACGATTTTCATACCATCAAAATTGATTTTTAAATTATTAAAAACATGATTCAAGGTACTTTTGAATATAACAAAACTGATTTTGACCTCTACAAAATCACTTCCAAAACATGCCTTAATATCTTTTCAACTTATAAACCATATGGCCACAAAAAAAGAGAGAAAGCATTTGGATTAATGAAGAGATAAACAAAGAGCAAAAGAGTTTTGAGAGTTTTTACCTGAGTGTCTGCAGCAGTTTGATCATCATCACAACCACTGAAAGAGATCACTTCTCCACCATTTGTTCCTTTATATATACCTGATGGAGGCCTATGGTCCTCCCACATGTAGCTTCCATTCCTGCCCAAAAGTTTTTCAAAATAGATTCAATATACGTTGGAGATGATTTTAAAATAGTTAAAATCATTTTTTTTTTCATGTTTAAAACACTCGAAAACATGTCTCTCATCACTCAGAATCAATTCAATATTTATTTTCACACATTTAAACTCATTTTTTATAGTATTCAAATGGATTTGGAAAGAATAAAAGCATTTTTTTTAGTAGTTTTGCTTGCCCTTAAAATGAAATCAACTTCAAGTAAAACACAGTGAATCATCAAACATTTTCAAATCACTATTCACAAGCTTATGATTTCGAGTAGGGAATGGCAAGTTGATATGTTATAGAAAACTGATCACGTGTGATATATAACTTTTAAGAAACAATCGATCACATATGTTTTTACAGAATATAATAAGTTTCTTTGAATAACGAAGTATTAAATCACCGATTGACTCAAAAACTTACGATGATGGGTTGTTGTAAATTTAATTATATCAATATTTTAACACTCATTTTGTATAAGAGTCGATCCTAGAATATCTCAACAAATGGAAATCAATATTAGTTAGGGAGGAAATGACATTAGAGGCATTTGAGCGTAGAATTTCGTGCTCTCCCACCATATTAAATTGACCTAAAAGCTTAAATTGATGGGTTATGATAAATTTAATTATATCAACACTTTAACATGAAGAAAAAAGAAACCTAAAGAGTTCTAATGTGAGTACGAGAAAGGTGAAAACATACCAAAAATTGTGTAAAGAAGACAACATGACTAAAAAAGAAAAATGAAATCGTAATCAAATGGAGTCCTACCTGTTCATCCGACATAGGAATGGCAAGTCCAACATAGTTCCACTGTGGCATGAATCTATGATGGCATGGAGCTTAGCACCATAAGGGAGAGGCCTAACTATGGTTGCATTGATCTCGTCGTCGATGATCGTTCCCGCCGTCTCGTAGTCCAGTGGGCAGAGCGTTTCGTCATAGCCATCGATCTCGTCACCGGTATAGTTCTGCTGCTGCAAACCATGGCCAGAGAAATGGAACACCAAAGAGTCCCCTGCTTGAACACCCTGCACAAGCCAATGCAGTGCCATTCTGATGTTTTGCTTTGTTGGACGCTTGTAAATATCAGTTTCTTCATCTACAATAGGATCAATTCAAGTGTCAAAAGTTTTGAACTTCTAAGCCAAAAGGTCTGGTTTGATTTGATTTGATTCACTTTATGAGCGTTTAAAAAAATATTTTTAAGCATTTAAAAAGTCAATTCAAAAAGCATAATGCTCTAATTCCTTAAAAAAACCAAACCAAACCAAACCACAAAACATTATTTTTTTTTAATTAAAACTTAGCAGTTTTTAATTGGAGAGCTGTCTTGTTTTCCATTTTCCACTTTTAAACCTTTCTTCTATCAATTTCATCTATGAACCAATCATAAACTCCATTAATGGTCATTTAGAAAATATCACAAACTATATTTGATTATTTGAATTGATTAAAGAAAAAAATATTTTTTTATTAAATTTTTTTTATAAAAAAAAAAAGTTTAAAATATACTTTAAAATGTATCAAAAGCTATTTTGAAAGATTACCAAATACTTCAATTTTTTATTTATTTTTAAAATTAAATACTTA